>NW_026725505.1:0-50000 GCF_029784015.1 Lycium ferocissimum
CTTTAACCAACTACTTTTTTATCCACTTAGACATTTGTCATAGTCTCTCTTCAATAGACTATTTTCAAGAATATTTATTAGAAAGGATTAATTTTATTTTGGTATTATAAATGAACAAGTAATTTGGACACACACACATATAATATTTTTCAAGAACGTGAAAAGTCAAGAGTGAACATTAAGAGTGAACAAGTAAAAGTGCATGGAGGAAATAAATGTGTCGGAGAATTAAAATTGAAGTGCATAGATTTATGGAATAAATATTAAGTACTATGACATATTAGAAATGTCCACGTGGGATTAAAAAATAGTTGGGTAAAGTGTACAAGTTATATAGCTTATGGTATAAGCATTCATTGCGTGTACAATTTATGAAGC
Source organism: Lycium ferocissimum (assembly GCF_029784015.1). NCBI lineage: Eukaryota > Viridiplantae > Streptophyta > Magnoliopsida > Solanales > Solanaceae > Lycium > Lycium ferocissimum. The sequence continues at coordinate 379 of NW_026725505.1, forward strand.
TCATGCGAAGAAAATAAATATTCAGCAAAAACGTGAAAAGTCAAAAGTGAACAAGTAAAAGTGCACGGAAAAAATAAATGTGTCGGAGAATTAAAATAGAAGTGCACACGTGTACACATAAGAAGAGAATAAATATTCATTACTATAACATATATTCACGTGAGATTTATTAATTCTTAAAGAATGTGAAAAACCAACAGTGTACAATTTGTGAAGCTTTTGGTACAAGTTTGGGCAGCTGTGTTCGTACCCCCAAGTCACTTATATATATTAGAAACATGGGAAGAAAATAAATATTCAGCAAAAACGTGAAAAGTCAAAGTGAACAAGTAAAAGTGCACAGACGAAATAAATATGTGTCGGAGAATTAAAATAGAAGTGCACACGTGTATATACGAGAAGAGAATAAATATTTAGTACTATGACATATATCCACGTGGGATTTATTAATTCTTAAAGAATGTGAAAAGTCAAAAGTGAACATATTAAAGTGCACAGACGAAATAAATTTGTGTAGGATAATTAAAATTTGAAGTGCATACGTCTATACATGAGAAGAGAATAAATATTAAGTATTATGACATATGTCTACGTGAGATATAAAAATAGTTGGATAAAGTGTACAAGTTATATAGCTCATGGTACAGGCATTCATTGCATGCACAATTTGTGAAGCTCGTGGGAAGAAAATAAATATTCAGCAAAAAAATGAAAAGTCAAAAGTGAACAAGTAAAAGTGCACGGAGAAAATAAATATGTGTCGGAGAATTAAAATAGAAGTGCACTCCTGTATACATAAGAAGAGAGTAAATATTCAGTACTATGACATATATCCACGTGGGATTTATTAATCCTTAAAGAATATGAAAAGTCAAAAGTGAACATATTAAAGTCCACGGATGAAATAAATTTGTGTAGGAGAATTAAAATTGAATTGCATATGTCTATACATGAGAAGAGAATAAATATTCAGCTAGAATACAAGAAGTCAAAAGTGAATAAGTAAAAGTGCACGGAGGAAATAAATGTGTCGGAGAATTAAATTTGAAGTGCGTACGTCTATACATGAGAAGGAATAAATATCAAGTACTATAACATATGTCTACGTGGAATATAAAAATAGTTGGATAAAGTGTAAAAGTTATATAGCTCATGATACAAGCATTCATTGCGTGTACAATTTGTGACGCTTATTGTACAAGTGGGGGCAGCTGTGTTCGTACCCCCACCGCACTTATATATAATGAAATGAAAATAAATAGATAATAGAAATATAATATAATATAATATAATATAAAGTAGAATATAGTAGAAATAGATGGGTACAACATGGAATGCTTTATGTAAAATTTGTTAATGGAGTGTTGGTCCTCCTTTGGCACTTATATATAATAAAAAGTGAACAAGTAAAAGTGCACAGAGGAAATAAATATGTGTCGGAGAATTAAAATTGAAGTGCATATGTGTATGCATGAAAAGAAAATAAATATTCAGTACTATGACATATATCCACGTGAGATTTATTAATTTTTAAAGAACGTGAAAAGTCAAAAGTAAATAAGTAAAAGTGCACAGAGGAAATAAATTTATGTAAGAGAATTAAAATTGAACTGCATACGTCCATACATGAGAAGAGAATAAATATTCAGCAAGAACATGAAAAATCAAAAGTGAACAAGTAAAAGTGAAAGGAGGAAATAAATGTGTCGGACAATTAAAATTTAAGTGCATATGTCTATATATGAAAAGATAATAAATATTAAGTACTATGACATATGTCCAAGTAGGATTAAAAAATAGTTGGGTAAAATATACAAGTTATAAAACTTATGGTACAAGCATTCATTGCGTGTACAATTTGCAGAGCTTTTGGTACAACTTGGGTATGCTGTGTTCGTACCTGCAAGGCACCTATGCATATTAGAAGAAACAAACACCAAGTCCAATTAACGGGTGGCTTTCCAAATTGGCACGGAGGGAGTAAGTTTTTCAAGCGAAAAATAAAGAGAAAAGTAATGGGGTTTCATTGAAACTAGTACTGGTTAACAAATTTGTCCATTAAGGCGAGTGGACTACTTACTTAGGGCAGGGAGGAAGAAGAGAAGAATGCCGTTCATATCGCAAATAGAGAGGCAAACAGATTACAGTTCCTTCAACTCAAGTTGCCCTATTGTCATTGACAATGGCGCTTCCTATTTCCGTCTTGGGTATGTATGAATTCCTAAATTCTCTCTCTTTATTTGTATTTGGTCTCTCTAAGGTCTATTTCTTGACAGGTGGGCAGGTGAGAATGACCCTCGCATTATCTTCCGTAATATTGTTCAGAGGCCTCGCCACAAAACCACTGGTACTCATCTTTATTTATTCATTCAATATTTTCCTCCACTAACTAGGCATTTGCCCAGAGAAACCAAATATATTTTCACTTCAACTAAAACAAAGAATATTTGGTTGTTTTAATGTACTAAAAGTGAAAATAGGGTTTTAGGTGTTTTCTAAATTCCAAATATAATATCAAGTTGTATTTGGAATTTTCATGCCAAACGCTGATTTTCAAATAAAGTGAAAAAAATAATTCCGGGAAAAAGTGAATAATTCTCATTGCTAAACGGGTCCTAAGAAGCTTTAAGATTAAGTTAGCTAGTTGAGAAGAAGGGATTTGCATTTAGGGATGGCAATAGGGCGGGTTAGGGCAGGTTAGGGCGGGGCAAGCCTTGACCTGCTAAGATTTCGACCCGCCCCCGCCCTGCCCCTTACTGTTAGCTTTTTTCAAGGAAATTACCACCTTACCTTTGCCTCGCTAAGCCCTGCCTTGCCCCGCCCCGTTTATATTATCTTTCATTTTTCCTCTTTATTTTTCACTTCGAAGCATGACATATTTTCTTAAAAACAATTAGATGAATGATTAGTTCCTAAAATTGGATTTTTTTCTTTTGATCATTCAAATTTCAAAATAGAACTAGAATTTAAATATTTTAATATGTTTAGCATGAGAATACACAAAACCATCTTTAGTACAATTAAATAAGCTTGAAGGAATGTTTGAGTTAAAAAAAAATGATTTGTCTTAATTACTAAATACAAACTTGTGATGTAAGTATAAGCGGCAAGTAGTAGTATTTCACCTTTTTGTAGATGTCTTTTTAGTGATTTCTTCTAAATGAATATTGTTAATCGTAAGATCAGTTAATTAGGCGATCACTTTTGCGATAAATAGGAAAGGTTTTGTACAAGCTTAAACAAATAGAATAGTTCTATTACTGGGTTTACTTCATAAGTTTAGTTTTATAATAAAAAAAAATATTGATTTTAATTTATGCTAGAAGTCACATTTTAAAAAAATAAGAATTTAATAATAGAAATGAGAAATCTTACAAACTTCCAAGCAATCATGCTTATACTTTTAGTAATAAAGAACGACGCTTCAAAATGTGGATTCAAACTAAGGAACAAGAATAAAATAGTCATTTTTTACCCAACCCACTTATAACCCATTTCTTGCCCTACTCGCCCGCCCCTATTAAAAATTTTCAAAAATTAAATTTTGCCGCCCGCCCCGCCCCGCCCCGTTTATATGTTTCCCTGCCTTGCCCTATTATGACTTTGCCCTGTCCTGCCCCGCCCTGCCCTACCCTAATTGCCATCCCTATTTGCATTAACTGTTTTACTTCACAGTTGGTTTACCAGTTGTCCAAGTTAGTATTATCAACTGTTTGGCTTGCCTCTAAATTTCTATCTTCTTAAATGTTAATCCTGCGCCTTTTACTTTCTTTTGATAAGTGAAAGCAACATTCAGTGAAAAAAGAAATCTTTTTTCTGTTTCGGAGTGTACTTGACAGTCTGTATTCATGTACTGAGCTGATTGCTCAGATGGTCATTCAACTTTAGGTAATTGACCATCAAAGTCTTGTATCTTTTTTTGTCTTCTATAAAAGTCACTTGGCTTTACTTAATGAGATTCAATGGTCATCTTCACTAGAGTTTGTATTTTCTGGTGAGATTAAGTGACGTGACAAATTTTTTTTTTAAGAACAAATATTTAAACTAGTACTTAGTAAGAACTTGAACCAATTCAAGACCCAACTCAACCGTAAACTGACCCAAGACTTGACTCGGCCATAGTTTCGTTCACTATTCCATGTCTAGGATAAATTCTGAGGAGACCTCAACATTATGATTTTAGTTTTATTTGTTAGCTATCAATCGATATGAATAGTGTTAAATTTGAAAAATAAAAACAAACATGCTAAGATTACAAGACAATTACTATTGGAAGTTTCATGGAACACACTTCTGTTGTGCTGTTTATAGATTTGGATGCAAAAATTCAAACAATCTTCTTGATCAAGGAAAACGTGGGTCAACCTTGAAAGCTTCCACATAAGGCCATGGAAATTAAAGTAATTATACATGTACATGGAACCAATAACAATTACAACAAATGGGAAGGTGGTTATGGATTTAGATATTAAGAGAAGGAAGAAGAAGAGGGTCGTTTATGGTCAACCGAGGATTAGATAGGGAGGCCGGCCTGAGGCAACAACCCAGGAGATTGGGGAGAAGTTGGTGGCGACGGGGGCTTGGGGAAGTAGTGGGGACGCAGATAGAATGTGGGCTCGGACAGCTAACTGCATCAGGGAGGCAGGTAGAGAGGTGTTAGGGGTCGCGAAGGGTAACTCAGGTGGGCATAAGGGGGATTGGTGGTGGAACAGAGAGGTCCAACGAAAAGTGGAAGCCAAGAAGGCTGCGTATGTGGTGTTAGTGGAGAGCGTAGATGAGGAGGACAAGAGGAGGAATAGGGAGACATACAAGACAGCGAAGAAGAAAGCGAAGCTAGCGGTCACGACGGCTAAAACGACAGCTTTTGAGCACTTGTATGAAGAGCTCGCCGAGGCGAGAGAAAGGAGGGCCCGCGATCTGGACCAAGTGAAGTGCATCAAGGATGAGAATGGTGATGTGTTGGGAGAAGAGGCGCACATTAGACGGAGATGGCAAACATACTTCCACAAGCTCTTGAAGGAGACAGGGCTATAGTATTAGGGGAGTTAGAGCATTCTGAGAGTCGTAGGGATTTTGGGTATTGTAGGAGCATAAGGGCTGCGGAGGTCAAGGGAGCCATTTGGAAGATAAGGAGGGGAAGAGCGATCGGGCCAGACAAGATACCGGTGGATTTTTGGAAGGGCACAGGCGAGGTAGGTATGGAGTGGTTGACTGGGTTGTTCAATGTCATTTTGAGGACGGCTAAGGTGCCAGAAGAATGGAGGTAGAGTGCAATGGTTCCGTTGTACAAGAACAAGGGTGATATTCAGAGTTGTAATAACTATAGGGGTATCAAGCTACTAGGCCATACTATGAAAGTTTGGGAGAGAGTGGTTGAGATGAGGATGAGGTTGGGTGGGTTTATCTCTGAAAACCAATCTGGATTCATGCCGGGGCGATCAACTACAGAAGCTATTCACCGTGTATGGAGATTGTTGGAGTTGTATAGGGACAGAAAGAGAGACGTACACATGGTGTTCATTGACTTGGAAAAGGCGTATGATAAGGTCCCTAGAGAGATCCTTTGGAGCCTAAAGGTGTACCTGTGGTTTATATTAGGGCTATTAAGGACATGTATGATGGAGCCAAGACCTGGGTTAGAACAGTGGGGGGCGACTCAAAGCACTTCCCGGTCATGATGGGGTTGCACTTGGGATCAACCCTTAGTCCGTTCCTATTTGCCTTAGTGATGGATGAATTGACACGATATATTCAAGGGGAGGTGCCGTGGTGTATGTTATTCACAGATGACATAGTTCTGATTGACGAGTCACGTGATGGAGTTAATGATAGGCTGGAAGTTTGGTGACATACCCTGGAGTCGAAAGGTTTCAGGCTAAGCAGGACTAAGACAGAGTATCTAGAGTGTAAGTTTAGTGGCGTGACGCAAGACGCGGAGGTGGAAGTGAAGTTCGATGCACAAGTCATACCTAAGAAACATAGTTTCAAGTATCTTGGGTCCATAATCCAAGGAGACAGAGAGATTGAGGATGATGTTGCTCATTGTATTGGAGCGGGTGGGTGAAACGGAGGCTCGCATCCAGGGTACTATGCGATAAGAATGTGTCACCAAGACTTACAAGGTAAATTCTACAGAGTGGTGGTTAGACCGACTTTGTTGTATGGTGAGAATGTTGGCTAGTCAAGAACACTCACGTCCAGAAGATGAGTGTAGCGGAGATGAGGATGCTCAGGTGGATGTGTGGGTGTACTAGGATGGATATGGTTAGGAATGATGTTATACGGGACAAGGTGGAAGTGGCTTCTGTGGCGAACAAGATGAGGGAAGCGAGATTGCGATGGTTCGGGCATGTGAAGAGGTGAGTGGATGCGCCAGTAAGGAGGTGTGAGAGGTTGGCTATAACAAAAGTTAGGAGAGGTAGAGGTAGACCGAAGAAGAACTGGGGGAGGTGATTAGGCAATACATGACACAACTCCAGCTTAATGAGGACATGGCCCTAGATAGGAAAGTTTGGAGGTCGAGGATTAGGATAGTAGGTTAGTAGGTAGCTGAGTATTCTCCTTATTAGTAGTATTAGTTAATAATCGTGTAGATTCTTTTTCTCAAGGTGTACTACTATATGTCTCTTATTTTGCTTTTATCTTGCTACTTTGTTGTCATATTTTTGCTTGATATCATGCTTCTTTTTCCTTTTATCTTGCTTTGTTCTCTCGAGCCGAGGGTCTACCGGAAACAGCCTCCCTACCCCCAAAAGGTAGGGGTAAGGTCTGCGTACATCCTACCCTACCCAGACCCCACTTGTGGGAATACACTGGGTATGTTGTTGTTGTTGTTGTTGGGAAGCTAGTTACATTGACTTCTCAAATTTCACATAAAGAAACAACATTACATTCACTTAGTATTGATCAAAACAACATTCAACATATGAAATGTTGGAAGCCACCCTTGAACGAAAGTATGAGCACTTGGGCTTTTTTAGAATAAAAAAGGATTGGCTGGGTCAGCTATTAGGTTGATTTTGGGTTGGATTGGATTCTAAACTGGTTCAGATTCGTAATTAGTGTTTTAACTAGTTTTTGTTCTTAACTTTAAACTTGCTAAGTGCTCCAGCTCATATATGCATCCTTGATACTCCCTGGCATAACCCAGCTAAGTCCATATAGGGAGATAAACATGTTCCAAATATCTGCTGTTATTGTACAATGTAATAAAAGGTGTCTATTAGTTTCTATATTCTGCTGACAAATATAGCATCTATTAACTATGCAAATGGATCTTCCCATCATGTTGTCTTGAGTTAAAGTTGCTTCATTGAGTACAGTCCAATTGAAACAGGATGTGTATATTCTGTCCATTTGAATAATGGGAACATTAATAGGCTTAGTCATTAGGCTGATTATATTATCCTCTGTGATCGACCTCTCTTCCCCACATGAAGGATAGGATTGATACTAAAGGCTTGTTTGGTTAAATTAGCAAACTTTTACTGGTCGTTTAACTAATTGATCATCTTGGTGGTTGATTGAAAAATGATAACTCTTTTGGAAGCAATGTTGGGACCACTTTGGAAGGTGAGTTTACTGTAATCTCTAATCTGACAAGTGCTTAATTATCCATTTATGATTAAAAATATTCCATAATGAAGCACACAAGGTAAAGTTGCTACCATGTGACTAGGAGGTCACGGGTTCGAGCCGTGAAAACAACCTCTTGTAGAAATGCAAGGTAAGGCTGCGTACAATAGACCCTTGTGGTTCGGCCCTTCCCCGGACCCTGCGCATAGCGGGAGCTTAGTGCACCGGGCTGCCCTTTGCCAATGAAGCACACAAGGGTATGGCCTAAAGGTCAATGAAGTTGAAATGGACCAAAGGAGACCAGGGCTCAATTCCCTGTGGAAAAAAAACAGTTAGGTGATTTCTTCCCATTTGTATAAGTCTTGGTGGATAGAGTTACTCCATACTTGTGCCAATGGGAGGTAGCAAGCACTTGGTAGATTTGTCGAGGTGCGAGCGATCTGATCTGAACACTGTCTTATTAAAAAAAGTTCTATGACAATCAGATTGTAGTGAAGCTTGGTGAAGAAACGATCAAAATCACTTCTTACTAAACAACACCTTCTATGGACATTTTTAAATAGTCGAGGTGCGTGCAAGCTACCCTGGACACAACTATTTAAATAAAAAAAAAAAAAAAAAAAAAAAAAGAGTTTCCCATAATGAACAGTCTGTAGTGAAGTTTGGTCAAGCAATGATCAAAATTACTTCTTGCTAGACATCACCTACCATGAACATGTTTTAAGCAGTGAATGCGTATAATGCATCATCATCTCATTGGTGAATATTGGCTTCAATGTTTTGTTATCTTTACCTTATCATATTGCAGGTGAAACAGTAACAGTTGTGGGTGATCACAATCCTGCACTTCTGAAGTACTTTGATTGCACACGTTCAGGACCTCGTTCAGCATTTGAGAACAATGTTGTTTATCAGTTTGAGCTAATGGAATATGTAAGGCTTTTGTATTTGGTAGGGATAGTTTTTGGGTAAATGGTTTTGTTGAGTTTGTAAACTTGAACATGAAATTTGTGATATCAGTAAATTTTATTGCCAATGGGACAACCCCCTCCCCCCAAAACAAAGAAAGAAAGATCAAACTATCTACCAGAAGATGAAGCTAGCAGGAGAGCTGACAATTTATGTAGTCTTTAGGTCTAACTACTGTGTTCTATGACCCATTCCTATTTTCAAGAGACAATACCCTCTCTGGATATTAACTGTAACCTCTTTGGGATGTAAGGCCAAGGGGCCAAGGCAAATTCATGATGTTATTTTAGAGTGCCAAGACAGTGCAATCTGACTAAAATATTGATGCGCTGGCCGATTGTAGTGCAAAGCTTCTCAATAATGATTCATTTTCCAACTTTTGGCTGGCACTGATGCCATACATGGCACTCTTGGTGTAAACGATAGTTGGATGCATATATTTGGTTTATGTGATGCTATGTTGCTAACCGCTGACCTATAAAACAAATGATGGTTACGGATTAGCTTGTTTTTCTACTTACTCTTATTTGCATTAATCAGGTTACCATTATGTTTTTTTATTTCCTTAAAAATGTACTCATGGCACCATTATGTTTCCTGTATATAGATCCTGGACTTTGGGTTTGATCGGTTAGGTGCTGATCAGTCACAGGTATGCTTGCTTTCATCCAACTGTTTCTCAGGATGATTGATGGATCTGATGTAATTACATTCAGCTTGGTTTATTTAGAATCTCTTGGTTCTTACTGTTTCGAATGAAGCTTTGAAATCATTGTTGTGGCCTTTGACTATTGCTTCTCTTTGATATAAACTGTCTATGTTGGTCTTTGATGATACTTGACAATTGTCAAATTATTTTCTCTCTTTCTTTTTTTTTAATCTTTTATTTTTTCCTCAGAGTTTTATCCAACCGTAGTTTCTAGGAAGCGTTTACAGGATGCAAATTGATATGCTTACGCAGAAAAGAAATAGAAGAGACATGGACTAAGCAAGCATCATATAAGGTCCTTATAGTTTTACATATATATCTGAATAAAAAAAAGACTAAATATTAACATTACAATTGGCAGACAAATATTTATGGTAATGATTGTCTGACCTTAATGATATCAATATAATCAGTTTACACTCTCCGATATTATCCTCTTTTATCATCTCTCTCTCTATTTTTTTTTCCTTTTGCAAGAGATTCCGTGTCAATTTATCTGCTCCATATCTAGGTTTTTGAAGTCATGGCCTTAAACAATTGGGCGGTTTGCAATTGCAAATATGTAAATGAAGAGATGCACTTCAGTTTGCACACCTTTGTTTCTCACAAGGCGTACATATTATAGCATATATGCACAGAGATACCACAACTCAAGCTATTTGGCCTACAATCTATTTTTTCACTTCCAAACTGATTTTTATGGCATAGGTAATGGTGCATAGCATGTATATTTGGGTTTCAGTGGGTCATGTGAGGGACAGTCAGAGAGCTGCTAGTCTAAGATTAGGATAGCGTGGGACTTGACTACTCTGGCACTTATGCGGACGATATAGTGAAAGAGGAATAGAAGTGTGTAAGGGTGTTGAGAATTCTTTTGTACACAAACAAAAGCTATTTTTTTACGTTGTGAAGTTTTGGAGCACATATGATATTCCAGTCAGCATCAGTGTTGTCAAAAGTGAAAAGCGCAAAAAGGCTCTAAGGTCAGCTGGGGCTTTAAGCGCAAAGCGCAAATAAAGCGTGGGATTTAATGAAAAAAGGCGCAATGGTGCAAAATACAAATCTATATATGTTTGGTCCAAGACTAATAATATAAGCATGAATAACAGTCATATGGACAAAGGAATTGTACAAATATTAGGATAAAGTGAAAAATGAATTATCTAGTGTCACCCCTTCAAGAGAGGCTCATTGGCAAGGAAAAGTATGTCTTAGAGCCATTAGCTTTGTGTAGACTTTGTGTAGAATTCTCTAAGTATACATCCGCAGTTTCCCTATCTTATCAGTAGAACCATTAGCTTTATTGTAGAACAAAATAAGTTGGACTGGCAAAGCTAAGATGTTTAAAATATGGTGAAAGGAAAACCTCACATTTTTTTTGCCCCTTTGCTTCAAACGTATCATGTCCATGTTATTTTGTGCATTCCATGTTATTTTGTGCATTTACTTTCTGCTGCATGTATCCTGTTATTCAACTTCAGCTTGCAGTCCCTTAAAGCAGTTCTTATTTTAAATCGGTGGCAGGGCAGATTGACCATCCTATCTTAATTACTGAATGTGCTTGCAATCCAGTTCAATCTCGTGGCAAAATGGCTGAGCTTCTCTTTGAGTCATATGGAGTTCCTTCAGTAGGTATGAACACCCATATCAGTTGTCCAGGGATGTTTTGCATTGCTCTGGATTTTTGTTCATAAAGTCGTATGGCGTACTGGCAGTCATGTCATCTATTTTATCAGCCTAAAGATTGCTTTGTTTTATCATGATCTTGTTGAAAGTTCTTTCATGGATGACAATAGTTACTTGGTTCACTTCTCACCAAACAACAGTTCGTGGATTTGATAATTAAGAACATAACTTCCGGTGGCATTTATGTGAACTTCTTGCTCACAATAGACATTTTTCCTGTGTTGCAGCATTCGGTGTAGATGCTGCATTCAGCTATAAATACAACCAACAGCTTGGAATTTGTAATGATACAGGCCTTGCAATCAGCTCTGGATTTAACACATCTCATGTCATCCCGGTATGCTTTAGAGGCCTAACATGCAGCTGTAATGAATTGGCATGGTAGTAGCGTAATTGCATGATACATTTGATGTAAGGTTAAAAATACATTGTGCCTTATCAATTTAGAAAGGTAAAAAGAAATTATGAGTAGTGCTGAGGTTGTGACCATCTCATAAAAAAGCTTAAGCTATTAGAGAGAGAACACGCTTTTATTTACTGAGTTGTATCTTCAACACACATGCAGGCTTATTCCCTTTTAATGAGTCAAGCACATGAATTTTTTGATAATGAACGACGGCGAGATGTTAAGAAATAGACCTTGAGCATAGCACGATCCTAGTATCTCACGTAGGATCTAGAAACTGAATTACGCTACTCACTGAAAAGGAGATTTCAAATTATCAGGTTGTAACCTTGATAATTCGATTTCGCAACTACTCCACTGTATCTCCCAAACGAAGTAGTTAGAACTAGGGGTGTCAAATGGGCGGGTTGGGTTGAATTTAGACTATTCAAAATGGGCAGAGTTAATAAATGTACCGATTAATAAGGTTACTTGGGCTGAGATGAGCTAAACAATGGGTCATATCCCGATCCGCCCAACCATTAGCATGTTTTAATTTCTTTGTTTCATTGTCAAACAAAACAAGTACTCCGTCTGTCCCAATTTATATGATACACTTTCGTTTTTAGTCTGTCCCAAGAAGAATGATACATTTCCTTGTTTGGCAACAATTTAACTTTAAACTTTACCTTTTACGCTTTACGAGATGATCTATAACCACACAAATATCTTTGGCTTATTTTAGGCCACAAGATTCAAAAGTCTTCTTTATTTCTTAAACTCCGTGCCCAGTCAAACTATATCACATAAATTGGGACGGAGGGAGTAATTTTTTTCTCTTTATTATGGCTATGTATAACATATCAAACAAAAAGTCTTTTTAAAAATATTTTGTCAAGGTTTCTTATGGATCAATTTAGGCTATATATGTAGCCCAAATTAGCCAACTTTGAGATGGCTTGAATTGGGCGGGTCGAAATGGCTGAGCTAATAAACAGGTGGGGCGGGTAATTGACCTGCCCAAACTTGGACGGATTGAGAGGTTCACGTCTTCATGGGCTAATTTTGCCACCCCTAGTTAGAACCTACAAGTAAGGGTTCCAAAGTAATCATGGGACTCGAGTTTTCGAATCTCGTATATTTTTTTTTTTTTGAGATTGGTAACAGTTACACTATATATCCACAGGTATACTACATCCAAATGTGTAGTCCCCCTTCAAAAAGTTACATCTTACAGCTTGTTCCTTACATGATCTTCCTTTTACAGTAAGTCCAAAACACCAAGAATATCTTCTGTTTGCACTAAAACTACCTGTTTGCACCAAAAGTAAAAAAGACTTAAACAATTCATCTTGAACTTCTGTAGACCACACTGTTTGCTCTCAAAGCACCTGTGATTCCTTCCATTCCACACAGTCCACCATATGCATGATGGGACAATCTTCTATCTCTCCTCCTTTTTTGTTGCATTTCCATCCCTATTCCAACGGTTTAGAATCCCTTTAATGTTCCCAGGTTTCACCCACTTGATCTTCCTTAGGCTGATGAACATCTTCCATAGTTGTTCTGTCCATTTGCAGTGTAAAAAGAGATGGTTGATTGTCTCATTTTGTTCCCCACATAAGAAACACCTTGAGCATAGATGGAAACCTCTTTTGTTCAAGTTGTCATGAGTCAGCACTGCTTCTTTTGCCAAAAGCCAGTTGAAACAGTTCACTTTGTATGGAACTTTTGTCCTCCAGATCATCTTCCAGGGCCAGTCATCCTCCTGCATAGTTGAGGTGTTCAAATCCCTATATGCTGAATTAACTGAGAAAATTCCTTTGCTGTCCTTCTGCCACTCTATTGTGTCTCTTTCTCCTGTCAAGTTGTTGAAAGTGGCCATTGTATTATGAAATGCTGCTATCGTCTCTATCTCCCAATCATTCAAGTTTCTTCTCAGATTCAAGTTCCATCCCTGTCCAGTCCATATCTCAGCAACAGTAGCTTGCTGCAATTGACGAAGAACAAATAGATCAGGGTACAACTGTTTCAGGGTTGTACTATTAATCCACTTATCATTCCATCATGAAACCTTTAACCCATTCCCAACCTTACATCTGATCCTTGCTAGCATAATAGGCCACAAGTTCCTGATAGCTCTCCAAACAGTGCAGCTGTATGGTATAGTTACCATGTTTGTTGTCCAGTTCTCTTCCATTCCATATTTAGCATTGATGACATCTTTCCGGAGTATGCTCTCTTCTGTAGCAAATTTCCATAACCATTTCATCATTAGGCTTTGGTTCTGGATCTTCATGTCTCTAATACCCACTCCTCCTGCCTTCTTGCTAATTGTCAATTCTTCCCACTGTATCTTTTTCTTGTCTTCAATGCCTTGCCAGAGAAGTTCCTTCTAAGTTTGTCAATCCTTTTAATCACATTAACAGGTGTTGGAAAGATGGACATCATGTAAGATGGTAAAGCATCTAGCACACTGTTGACCATAGTCAGTCTACCCCCAAGAGAAAGGTACTGACTTTTCCAGTTAGACAGTCTTTTCTCACATTTCTCTAAAACCCCATTCCATATCCTTTTGGATTTGCTTTTAGCTCCCAAAGGCATGCCCAAATATATGGTTGGGAGCTCCCCCACTTTGCCTCCAAGCTTCTCAGCTAGGCTCTCCAGTTCTGGCACCTCATTTATAGGATAGATGAAACTTTTCCCCCAATTGATGTGTATTCCAGAAACTGCTTCAAAAATTATGAAAATAACCCTTAGCATTATCATTTTCCTCTGCATCACAAAATACTAAGGTGTCATCTGCATACTGTAAATGTGTGATCTCTAAATTGTTTCCATCTCCCACCTGGAATCCCCTTATTTATCCTCTCTCCTGTGCTGTGTTTAACATGTTGCTCATCCCTTCCATTGCAAGAATGAATAGAAAAGGGGATAAAGGATCCCCCGTCTCAATCCCCTTTCAGAAGGAAAGAAACCACAGGGAGTTCTGTTGACCAACTGAGAATTTTACGGTGCTGATGCACTGTTTAATCCATCTAGTACCAAAGCCCATCTGCTCCAGCATCTTGATCAGGAAGCTCCAGTTCAAATGATCATAGGCTTTTTGGATGTCAAGTTTGCATAGAATGCCTGGTTTTTTACTTCTCTGCCTGGAATCCACATACTCATTAGCTATAATAATTGCATCCATAATCTGTCTCCCTTTTATGAAAGCCATTTGCTGTCTATCCACCAGTTTGTGGATAACCTTTTTCAGTCTCTCTACTAGTAGCTTGGCAATGATTTTGTATACTCCACCTATTAAGCTAATAGGTCTGAAGTCATTGAGTTCTATTGCCCCAACCTTCTTTGGAATTAGTGCCACAAAAGTAGCATTCAAACTCCTTTCAAAATAGCCATCTGCATGAAAGTTCTGAATAACTGCTACTAGGTTAGTCCTGATGATTTCCCAACATTGAGTAAAGAAAGCCATTGTATACCCATCTGGACCTGGTGCCTTGTCTCCTGCACATGCTTTAATGGAATCCAATATCTCTTGAGCTTCAAAAGGTGCCATAAGGTAAGTGTTGTCATCTTCCTCTTTCCTGGGACAGTTTCTCATATCTAATTGAGGCCTCCAATTCTCTGTCTCTGTGTAAATCTTCTCATAGTAGGCTACTATCTCATTCTTCACTTTTATAGGATCTTCCACAACTTCACCATCTACTCTCAGCTTATCTATTGTGTTTACTCTGCGGTGGGCATTAGCAATTTTATGAAAAAAGCTAATGTTTCTGTCCCCCTCTTTTAGCCAGATTGCCCTGGATCTCTGCCTCCATGCAATCTCTGCTTCTATGCAATTTCTTCATGTCTGGCTATTTCTTCAAATTCCAACTTCTGTGCCATTCTAGATGCTATTTCTCCCTCCTCCAGAATTCTGTCCTCCTGTATCTCATCCAGAACAGCCAATTGAGCAAGCACTATTTGTTTCTGGATCTTCAAGTTTCCTCGAGCTGTTTTGCACCATTCCTTCAGTTTATCCTTACGAGCTTTCAACTTTGTCACCAAAATATAGTCAGGTTTGCCAATGAAAGTGAAGGATTCCCACCAGTTTTTTACTCTTTCATTGAAACCTTCTGTTTGCAGCCACCAATTCTCAAACTTGAAATATGAACTGGTTTTCTCCCATTCCCCACATTGTAACATCAATGGGGAGTGATCAGAAGTTACCCTGTGAAGTCTAGTCTGCTTGATGTTTCTGAAACTGGCATCCCATTCTTCTGATATGAGAAATCTATTAATCTTGCTGCAATAGTATGCCTGGCTCCCTTTTTCCATGTGGACTTTCCTCCTGTTAAGTCCAAATCCACCAGCTCCATGTCTATAATAAACTCAGAGAAGTCAGTCATTGCTTTGTTGATTCTCCTGCAATTCTTCTTCTCTGACGGGAATCTAACTGTATTAAAATCCCCACACAGGACCCAGGGACCTGGAATCAGTCCCCTTGCTGCTCCCACTTCTCCCCAAGTTTCCTCTCTTTCCTATCTGTCATTAGGAGCATACACCCGTCATTTGCCAACTGAAATCTTGATTTTTCCCAATGAAACTGCATGAAACTGAGTACATTCCCACACTACTGATCACACCTTCCCATACCCTTTTATCACACATTATGACTATACCACCTCTGGTCCCACTTGCTTCTAATGGCACATAACTGACCCACTTCCCCAAACTTCCTTAACTATATCTATGATTTCCCCCTCCACATTTGTTTCCTGTAAACAAACTACATCTGCTCTCCAGCTTTGTAAACAATCCCTGATCATACCCCTCTTCTTGCTACAGTTTAAACCCCTTACGTTCCAAGATATTATATTTAACTTCATTGATTGTTGATTGCCAGATATCCCCCCTGCTCCTAGTACCATTGCTCATAAATTTAGTATCTATTTCTAATCCCTTCAATTCATTCATCCCCTTCCTCTTTGTGGTTGACTGCTCCCCCTTGTTCTCCTTCTTATTGTTGTTAATTTTCAAAAATAACTCTCTGGCCTTCTCTTCACACCCTCTGAAGTTTGCTCCAAACTCTGTACTGAGTCTGGTAATGTGCTGTTTAACCCATTCTGGAGTACTGACTTGCTTGGTAATTTCTTCCTCTGAAAGTTGGATTCTCAAAGGAACAATATCTTCTGCAATCTCTTCTGTGATTTCTTCTTGTGTGCTGAGTTATAAGCTTACTGTTTCTCTTGCTTCCACCTGTAGCTTGCCCCTCCTAGTGATCAATTTGAATGGGTTGGGTCTCTTTTTCCCCATCTCTGCTTCTCAGATTCTGGAACATGTTGTGCGTGGTAAGCTTAGAAATATTTGCCTGTATTTCTATGCTTACCATGTCTTGAAATTGGGCTTCAGGGGTTAATTGATTTAAATGATGGTGGACGACTGCAAATGGGTCCACTAAATCTCGGCCCAATCTGTCAATTCTTTTAATTTGGCCTGCCACCGCCTCTAAAGGCCCTTTCCCTTTTTCCTCCAGCCCACGTGTCCAAATATTTAAAATTTCCCGACTACTCGATGTACCCACGTGGGATCCCCTTTTATATGCTGATTCTGCCAGTGTATACGACCTCTGTCCTTTATTATCCACTACCTCTGTCCTTTATTATCCACTGGACAAAAGACCTTCTCTGTTCTCTTTCCTTCGATAGCTCTGACCGTCACCGGAATCTCGCACCATATTGGGATGGTGTATGAGAAACCGTCGCTGGACACCTCGATAACCCTCGGAACTTCCTCCCCATCCCCTTTCACCTTGATACGAGCCCAATGAAGATGGTTCTTGAGCTCAGTTTCCTCCTCTGTTTCCAGATACCCCCCACACTTGTCTCCTATTTGCTTGAAGATTTCGTATGACCACATGCTCAGAGGAAGCCCAAGAATTCTGACCCACAACCAGTCTCTTTTACTCTCTGCTGGCCAGCATCCCGTCGTCGGTTTCCACCAATCAATTTTCAATTTCATCTTTTTCCAGTCCCATTCTCCGGTCATAATGTGTTCCGCTACTTTTCTTGATAGGAGTTCGAAGAGAAAATGGCCATCATTCATCGCGAAGACATTAAGACCGAACGCCGTCTTCCATATGTTGCTTGACCATCTTCTTACGTCGTTCAGCGTAATAGCCTTTTGTGAAGAGTTCTGGAACTTCCCAACAATACACCTGTTTAGCAGATCTTTCTCAGAGATTGGATTTCCCCCAGCTATCTTTATGTTATTATCCTTGGACTGAATCTGCGCCTTTTTTGTGTTTTCCGTCGTCCATCTGTTGCCGATGGTGACTTGTTTGAAGGATGCACCCAACTGTTTCGTAGCGGTCTCTGTTGCTTCTGGACTTGCACTGGCTCATATATGAACTTAGCAATCTTATGTGCTATGTTCCCCCATCCTTCTTTGTATGTGGTCTCCGGTGTAATGATTACTGATTTGTTTTGTCCTTGAATGGCAATGAAACTTATGTATCTACCACTCTCATTGTATTTAAGAGTGCAGAAAAATTCTGAAAAATGATCCTTCAGATTCCATCTCCTGACTACCTTCCCCTGTACTTTGGATGCTTCAATAAATACTGATATCAACCACTTTAAGACTTTAATGCTAATTTTCAATCTTCTCATTAAATTCCTGCTCTGTTGCACCCATTCGTACCATGTTTCTACACCAGAATTGCATTTAATAATATTATAAGACTTAAAACCTGCATTGTAAAATTTACTACTGTCCCCCAATGCAGAAGAACCGACCATGGTGGCCAGAAAAAGACCCCCAGAAAAGGCAATAAATTTGAAATTACACTAAAAGCTCACTGGCCTCGAAAATCGTGCCTGGGAGCATTTTCTCTCTCTTTAAAAATGATCAGGAAAAGTCTGTATTATCAACTTCTAAAAAGAGACAAGGAATCTCATATATTTGGAACCACAAAAACGTCAAAATAAAGCGACATAATGTTGGATTGAAGAGAGTTCCAACCAAGAATAAACAAATTACCACCAAAAAATAGCCGAAAAGGTTGTTCAGGAAGTATATTCCAGAAAATAGTATCAGGTTTGCCGGAAATACTCCTCGGTAGACGGCTAGAGAGCTGCTTGCTGTTTGAAACTGGCCAGAGAATCAACAAAAATTCTGCAAACTAAACGGATGCAATGGCTACAAGTTACCCCCAGACTGACGGAAATCCGCAGAGAAGTCGTCGGAGAAGAGAGATCTGGCCGAAAACAAGTCTGGAACGCCGGAACCCTACACCCGGTGGTCAGAATATTGTAGGAATTTAGATGGGTGGCCTCAAAATAGACCGGGAAACCCTAAGGAGTAAAAAAAGCGGCTTGAAAATTATAAATGCAGGAAACTGGAGTGAAAGGTTTATGTATTATTTGATGAGCCTCCAACGGAGTTTATATACAACTGAAATAAACCAATTATCCTAAACTAACGGAAGAGATTAGCAGTAGCCAATACACAACTATGCCTGAAATAACTGAGGAAGCCTAATCCTAAACAAACGTGACTAGTGAGTAGTAGAACAACAGTGCAGTAAAATAGTAATTCTAGAAGTAGTAAAACACTATTTCTTATGCGCTATTACCCCCCCCCCCCCCTTCCCCTCCTCCTCCTCAAGTTAGGTGTGAAGTGACAACACCTAACTTGGGAAGCATTCTTTGAAAAGCTGGCTTGGACAATGGTTTGGTGAGCGGATTTGCAAGTTGATCAGCAGAGTGGACATGTGATACTTGGACCAATTCACCGCAGACTTGGTTATGAACAAAGTGTAGATCAACCTTAAGGTGCTTCATTTTGGTGTGATGTACTGGATTCTCAACAATGTAAGTGACTCCAAGGTTATCACAAAGTATTATAGGAGCAGCAGAAAGCGACACATGAAGATCTTTAAGCAAGTGAGTAACCCAGTTCGTTTCAGACAAGGCAGAAGCAACCGCACGATACTCAGCCTCAGTAGAGGAGCGGGAGACAGTAGTTTGCTTACGAGAACACCAGGAGATAGGCGTCGTGCCTAGATAAACAATGTAACCAGAGATCGAGCGACGATCATTTTTGTCACCTGCCCATTTAGCATCAGCATAGGCATAGAGAGCAGTTGATTTCTGTGGGGAAATACGAATACCATGCTGGGATGTTTCTTTAAGGTATCGAAGGATATGCTTAACTGCCTTCCAGTGAAGCACAGAGGGAGAGGTGTTGAACTGAGTAAGCTTGTTTACCGAATATGTGATGTCAGGTCGGGTAAACGAAAGGTACCGAAGCTTACCAAGAACACTCCTGTATTCTTTGCCATTAGTTTTAGGTGCTCTGTCATCAACCAGTAGTTGCTCGGACATGCTCATAGGTGACTGAATACCTTTGCAGTCTTGCATCTGAGTGTCATGTAGAATCTCCTGTATGTACTTGGATTTACTGAGAAATAATCCATCAACATCCCTGTGTACTTCAATGCCCAAGAAATAGTGTAATAAACCAAGATACTTAAGAGAATTTTTTTTTTGAAAGAGAGGTAATGACATGTTTAATGACTGTTTCATTACTGCCCGTGACTATGAGGTCATCCACGTAGATCAAAATGTAAACAGTAACCCCCGTATTGTGAAGAACAAAAAGAGAATTATCACACTCAGACATCCTGAATCCCATTCGAATCAAAGAATCAGTGACTGCATCATACCAGGCCTTAGGAGCTTGTCGGAGTCCGTAAATTGCCTTTTTGAGATGGCAGACATAGTTGGGATGATTCAGATTTTCATAGCCAGGAGGTTGGGACACTTACACGTCCTCATGAATCATCCCCTGAAGAAAAGCATTGTTGACATCTATCTGATGTAGAATGATCTGACTGTGGGTAGTTCCCCTGTGCGGCACGAAGTGAACACGTATCTTGGTGTGTATCTCGCATTAACGGAATAGCGGGGGGCAACTGAGTGGTATTTATATCAAGCCTATTTTCCTGTGGATATGAAATACTAGAATTATTCTGATTTAAAATATTTTCCCATTGTAACGATGAAAAATTCTGTTTTAAATGAGAAAATATACTTTCAAATGGAAAAATATCTTCTAAAAATTTTACATCCCGTGAAAGAAAATTTTTGGAACTTGTGGGGTCAAAACACTGATGGGAATGATGAATGATGGAGAAACCTAGATAGACACAAGGTTTGGAGTACGGTTCTAATTTATTTTGGGCATATGGTCGAAGCCAGGGGTAGCACAAACAACCAAACGTACGAAGAGATTCATAAGCTGTTTTTTCCTTGAAAAGAACTTCAAATGGTCACTTGTTATTAGGGTCACTTGTTATTAAGTGTGTTAGTGGGTAGACGGTTTATGAGATATGTTGCATGATGGCAGGCAAATGTCCAAAAATTGGATGGTAAAGCAGCTTGATGAAGTAGTGTTTTGGCGGTCTCGATAAGGTGACGATGGCATCTTTCCGCCACGGAAACCCTTTGAGGTGTATGGGGGAGAAACAAGATGTTGTATGCCATTGGAATGGAGGTAGGGTTCTAGTGTTTGATATTCACCTCCACCATCCGTGTAGTGAGCGTTTTTTTGTCAAAATGTTTTTCAAGCACAGGATGCAGGTTTTGAAAAATTTGTTGAACCTCATTTTTGTTTTTCATTGTGTATAACCAGATGTACATACTATAGTGATCAACAAAAATACAGTAGTTCTCTTTTTATCAATTGAGAGCACCGGATATGGCCCCCACAAATCACTATAAATTGTTTTTAATGGAAAGTTGCTGGAGAATGTGTTTGAATAAAATGGAAATCTGTGGGCTTTATTGCAGCAACAAGAATTACAATAAGTAAATTTGTCTTTCGAGGAATAAGAAAGACTGGAATTATTTAGAACTGAAAATAAAACTCGAGAATGGGGCTGACCCAATCTTCGATGCCACAAATGTAAGGAAGGGCCGGTAACAGCTACGTTGATGGTTGGGCGAGACAGTAACGGCCGTTCGTAGAGTCCTTTATTCAGGCCGCACAGAAGAGGTGTTCCCGTAGTCAGATCCTTCACAAGGAAGTTAAAAGGAAAAAAATTCTATTGAGGTTAAAAGGAAAAAAATTCTATTGAGGTTAAAAGGAAAAAAATTCTATTGAGGTTAGGTTCTCTTTGCAAAATTGAGAAACTGAAAGAAGCTTGCGCTTGATAGCTGGAGCACATAAAATAGTAGAGAGTTTGAAGGCATTATTTGATGCATATAAATGAGTAGTACCAGTTTGAGTAATTGGAATCACATTACTGTTACCCATTGTCACTTCCTCGATCCCTTTGAAGTCTTGAACATTGTGAAGAGAGTTGGTGTCAGAGGTAATGTGGTGAGAGGCGCCTGAATCAACAATCCAGGGGTCATTTGGTGGTGTTTGTGCAACAAAGTTTGCTTTTGCTTCAAAGTGGTTATGGGACCGGGAGCGGCAAACATTTGCTGTATGTCCAAAGCGGTCGCAGAGTTGGCAGCAGACTCGTGGGGGTTGGGCAAGTTGGTTTGGGTATTTGCGCCACGGAGGATCGGTGTTCTGACTGGACTGCCTGTTTGGTGTACGCCAGTTGTTATTTTTGGGTGGGCGGCGATTGTTGCACTGAGTTGGTGGAGAATTTGTTGCTCGTTGAGCAAAAGCAACTGTTACACCTGTGTGGTAGTCTTCTGAAGGTCATCATGTTTGAGAATAATTCATGATCAAGAAGCTTATCAAAAAGTTCTTCATAGCTTATGGGAGAGTCCCGGGCCCGTATGGCTGCGGATATTTCATGAAACTCTGGGCCGAGTCCGCTTAGTATTTTCACCACAAGTTCCTCATTAGTGACAGGAGAACCTGCTGTGGCAAGTTCATCACAAAGAGAGCGAATCTCTCACAGGTATTCAGCAATTGATTTGACTTAGATGGTGACGGAGACTGAAGATGCGTGTTTGCGATTTATTCGCAAAGGAAGTGTGAAGCTGATCCCAGGCAGCTTTGGAATTGACTGCACAAGCAACTGTGGATGCAATGGTAGCATCAACAGAGGCCATGACAAGTGTTTTGGATCAGTTTGTCTTGACGAAACCAGTCCTTATGTGCTGGGTTGGGCGTCTCACGGTTGTTGGTGGTGATTTTTTCAGGAGGGGACGGTTGAGAGCCGTCAAGGTGACCGTAGAGGTTGTGGCCAGGGAGCAGCATGGCAGTTTGGGCCTTCCATGTAGTGAAGTTATGGTTGCCAGACAGCTTGATGGGTAACTGAGACGATTGGTTGAATTGGACTAAGCGGTTTGAGATCGTAGTGGTGTCGACATTAACTACTGGGGTAGAAGACGCCATTTTTGCAGGGAATTTTTTTTTTTTTTGGATCTTGGATTGTTTACTCGTTAGAGTTTGATTTGGTGGTGAACTTAAAAATTACTTATATTGTTAGTGTATAGAATTAATTGTTCTCTAAAAAAATTTAGTGCAAAAAACATACTTCCTTTGTTCCAGTTTACGCAACAACATATTCTTTTTAGCACTAAAAAGAATGACAATTTTCTAAATTTGAAACTAATTTTCCATTTTAATATCCTTAATGAGAAGTTCTTATATCCACACATATGTTATGGAATGTTTAACATTACAAGTTTCAAAAGAACTCCTATAGCCACACAAACATTAGGGCATGTCACACACTTCGAAGTTTGTGAGTTCGGGTTCTAATTCTTTAAAGTTACTGGGTTCCGCATTAATTAATTATTTATGCACCAAAAATTTATTGTAAATATATGATTAAAAAGATATTTTCGTTCGTGTACCCACACCCATGCCCCTAACACATGTCACACTCTGTGCACCAGGCACCGTGCGCCAATACATGTGTGTCTGTGCACTATACACACGCATGTGTCGCGCACGCACTACGCACCCTTGTATGAAAGTATAATTAATTGAAACTGAGAGAGTAGTGTATATATAGTAAGTTGTAAGAAAGTATACCTTCAATATCAACTGATTCACACATGCCTCCAACAGAATGATATTTCTCAAGAATAGTGACATTGGTGTAACCAAGTTTCACCAATGCATAAGCAGCTGATTTTCCACTTGGTCCAGCTCCTATTATTCCTATCTTTGTGTTTGTAGCAAAACAAGGGTGCAACTTCAAGAAAAGTTCATCTCTTGCTTCTCTTGGGTCCATGTCTCTAACAAAACACAAAAAGAGCAATTCCAAAGCAAGAAAATTAAGGTGATATGTATATAATCAGACAACTATGTGTTTATATCTTTATGAAACCACTTTCATAATTAGTCCTTATCTACATTTAAAGAATCATTGGGCAGGACTAATGGGAGGGAGAGAGGAAGAAATAGTCAGGGTTAGCATACTATTCTCTTTTTCTTTTTTATTTTCTTGAATGCACCTAAATGTTTAAGCAGTTCGCATCCCAATTTATGTGGCTTGCTGTTGGCTATGTACACAATTTTTTTCAAAAAAACATATTTTAAAAACTTGAGATCTAAACAAATTTGTGGGGCAATAAATTATCTCATTAAGGGAAAATAAGAATTTACAAGTAAATTGTTTATATACATAAAA
This sequence comes from Lycium ferocissimum, assembly GCF_029784015.1. NCBI lineage: Eukaryota > Viridiplantae > Streptophyta > Magnoliopsida > Solanales > Solanaceae > Lycium > Lycium ferocissimum. The sequence goes on from NW_026725505.1 coordinate 24,295, forward strand.
ATGATGACATTTTTTCTTAACAAGCTGAACAGAAAAAATGTATGCCAGGTAATTAAATTGGGACAAGGGGAGTATTCACTTAATGTTTTAGACCAGTTGGAGCTTTATTATTAATTATCGTTTTTGTTACTATTAGTATCCTTGTCGTTGTCATCTAATTTGTGTGCATCTCTACAATCGTATCCATTGGATATCTCTATCAACTAAGGCTTAAGCAGATAAGAAGAAATTAACTATTATTTGTAATTTCTATTGAGTATTGAAGCCTAGTTTCCTATATTTCTTACCCACTTTATTCTATTGAGTATTTATTAATTTACGCCTTTATTATTCATTTATCTTGAGTGCATTCCCGTCATTCACATCTTAATCATTGTTATTACAATATTTAGCAATACTTTGTTTTTAAAAATAATTAGTATGTCCGTTGGACCGCTATTAGGTTGACTTGCTTTGATTGCATTAGATCAATTTTTTCTGGTTGAAAATGGTACCGTCTAATTTGGCTAGTCATTAACTAGCTAGCAACTATAAATTAACTAGTGGAACTGTATAGAGAACTATCTAATTCTGTTCATTGACTGGGCAAGAAATTAAATTAGTACGAGGTACCAATAAAATTTCAAGATCAAGAGACGTGGTCATGGTTGGTATAGTTTCCTACTATTTTTAATTGAAGAATGATCTAAAAAAATAAAGAGTTGTTCAAAATGTCAAGAAGTGAAAACATTGTCATATGATTGGAATATTTTCTATTTTTTTTTTAAGATGATGTAATATAAACAAATGTTTTTACAACAAAGGAGATGTTTTTAATAATCATGTGAAATTAGAAATATATTATGTTTTGTAGAATATAAAAAAGCTTGGTGTTTGTTCAAGGTGGGAATTATTCTTATATTCTTGAAAATTCAATGAGCAAGAAATATTTTATTTGGACGAGATAATTTCTAAACGAAATTATATTTCATGTCGTTCAAATTTCTGGCAGGCCCAAAAAAAATTAAATTGATGAAAACTCATCAAGTCGTCATAAAGGAAAATTAGTTAAATTTTCCACTAAAGAATTGACTTGACTAGGGACTAGTTCTACAATTGACTTGACTTGGAACTAGTTTAACCAAAATTGATGTTTAGTTATACATTCATCATTCATGTTTTATCTTAATTGAAAAGAAAAAAAAAATGAAAGGTTAAACAATAGGAAGTAGGAAGTCGTCTTCATATGTGGGTTCAAATATCATTTGTCTTTCGATACCTAATATGCAAGGGGAAAAATAAAATTAAAAAAACAGAATGAGAATGTAGCTGGCTGTAACGAATTTCTGACATCAATATAATTTTACATGTTAAAGTAAATTTTTTATTTTATTTTTCAGGTAACTAGTTTTATTTATTATGGACAATTTTTACGCCATGTGTGCAATTTAACCTACTTGTCTTATTTTTTAGAACACTACTAATTTTCACTTAGTATTTAAATTGGATATATCCACTAACAATGTAGAGAAACTTTAAACCATCAGTTTAATTTAATATGTTACCTACCATTTACTACAACTTATCATCGGTATTTATTAAACGGAGGGCCAAAAATATTCCTAACCTATTGAATTTGATTTAAATATGCTCTCCTTTCATTTATTGGACCAAAAAGGCCTTCAACATTATTTTTCGGCTTTAAAAGATTCTTAACCTATTGAATTTGGCTCAAAAATATTCTTTCTTCCACCTATTGGCCCGAAAATGCCCTCAACTTTATTTTTTTGACTTAAAATGCACCTAAAACTAATGGTTGACTAATTGACTAAATGAGGCTTTATAAAAAGAGTTACGGCAGTGTATGATTGGTCCAGATGTTAATCCAATATAAATTAAATTACTCAACGCATATATATTGATCCGATTCATGCATACAATTAAACCCGAATTCATGATTATTAACATTCCACCCAATTGGTGCTGATGAAGATGGAACACACTTATTTACTACATGTCCATGGACTAGCAGAGTATGGATGAAATTCAAGGATGGTTGCGGATAACAATTCAGCATAGAGGGATAACTGAAGACTTACATATCATCAAACGCAAGCAATGGAACAAGTTCAAAAAGGAGGTAATAGGTGCAATATATGGAGCAGTGATCTACAACACATGAATAGCTAGAAACAACAAAGTTTTCCAAGGGAAGAGTGTGAATAGTAAATTCAGACCGTAATTAGAGGAAGGATAGATATATTTAGGAACTCTAAAATGGAAAATGGGTAGAAAGAATAGTTCTTTTATACAAGATATCTGTAATTAGATTATTAGAGGTCTATTAGCTCTTAATAACCCTCCTACAAGGTCGTTAATTAGGAAGCGGCTCACCTCCAGTACCAATCCTCTCCATTTCCTCCGGTTGTGCTTTATAATTCTGACATCTGTCACTTTAAAAAATTGATGGACAAGATTATTTTGATTAACTAATACTACTAATTAGTCTTTAACCACAGTCAAGTACTCTCTCTCTCCCCCTTGTTTCCTTTGCTCCCTCATAAATTCTCGAGAAACTAGAAGAAAGAGCTGGTTGACTACCTGAACTTTCACCTTGTTGGTGAGGGTTCGAATCCTCACATTGTAATCCTCTCCCCATTTCCCTTTCACCTATCCCCTATGTAATAAAAACAATTTAAAAAAAAAAGAAAAAAAAAAAGAGTAACATTAAATCCAGTTTTAGCCACTAGTGCAATCTCCTTTTTATCTATGGTCTATATCGATCAATAATTTGTAATTTAGTCAAAAATTTGGCAAAAAACATATCCAGATTTAAGGTTTTAGTGAATAGCGTAAATGAAAAAACAAAACCCAAGAAGAAACATGACAATCTTATTTAATTCAACAAGATGTTAATATGATAACTTCATAAAATGTCTTTTAGTAAGAGAATATGCTGCACATAAAAGATGAAATATAAGCTTTTTAGATCTGCCATGGCTAAATCCATCCATTTTCTTCTCTTCCCTGCATTTTTTTAGTTACAATACACAATGCTATTTAGGTGGACAAAAAAAAGATTGCGCTTCAAATCACATATCGATTGATTTTGATTGGCAATTTTAAACTATGCCGGAGAAGGCCACGATTAGTAGTATTAGTTAATCAAAATAATCTTAAAAATTTAGTGTTGCTCGAGAAAGCAAAAGAAATAAGGTGGCGGAGAGACACTACTTGACTGTGGTTAAGACAAATTAGTAGTATTAGTTAACCAAAAATAATCTTGTCCATTAATTTTTTAAAGTGACAGATGTCAGAATTATAAATCCCAACTGGAGGAAATGGAGAGGATTGGTACCGGAGGTGAGCGCTTCCGGTTAAGAGTCTGTTTGGATGGGCTTAAAATAAGCAGCTTATAAGCTGGAAACAGCTTGACTTACAAACAAAAAAAAAAAAAAAGTTGGGGTAACATTTTATTTTTTAGCCTATAAGTTATGCCTTTAGATAAGCTAAATTTAAAATGGACCCAATTATTTTTTGGGTTTATTTTATATATAAAATGACTTTAAAAAATTTAGCCACCCAAAAAAAAAAGCGAAAAGAACTTATAAGTAACTTATAAGCCAATCCAAACGAGCTCTAAGACTATAGATGCTCTCTTAGGTGTAATGCTGCTTTATTTTGTTGGTATGGTAATATTTCACAGTTTATTACCAAAAAAAAAAAAAAAAAAAACATTCCACCCAACTCCTTTCTTCCTTCCTTGTATATTCCTTCAATATTATTATTTTCTTTTAACTAGGATTCTGCAATTTTAAAACCAAACTATCACGTAAAATAACTCATACAACTATCAAATTACAGCTTCACAAAAGGATCACAAACTAAAAAGTTAGGCTACGAAAATCAGAGTGGTTCAGAATAAATAAGCTAACTCAAACCCAAATAATAAACTTCCTATTCAGTTATAAACATTAAAGAAGCTAAAAATTATACATAAAAACCAAACTATCACGTAAAATAACCGAAACAGCTATCAAATTATAGCTTCATAAAAGAATTACAAACTAAGAATTTAGGCTACGAACACAGGGGCTCTCACCAATGTCTCTATCCTCTCCTCTCCTATATTATTGTGTCTTTTAATTGCTCCCTCCGTCCAAATTTAAGTGTCGTAGTTTGACTAGGCATGAAGTGTAAGAAATAAAGAGAGACTTTTGTATAATTTGGGTTTAATTGTACTGGTGGTCGTATAAAAAAAGTCTCATCTAGTATACTAGTCAACCATCAGTTTTGGGGGTTATTTTTAAGCCAAAAAATAACGTTGAGTTCATTTTTGGTCCAATAAGTGGAAGGGGTGTATTTTTTTAGTCAAATTCAATAGGTTAGGGGCATTTTAAAGCCAAAAAATAACATTGAGGGCATTTTGATCCAATAGGTGGAAGGAGGGTATGTTTTAGCCAGAACCATCGAGGTGCATTTTTTACCCTTTTCCATTTGTTAAATAGAGTTAGCTGTAATTCCCTTTAAATAAACTATTCTGTAAATATATATATCAGCATTAAGGATAGACTCTCTCCGTCCAATTTCATAGAATTTTTCATTTTCGAAATAAAATTTTACATATTTAGAAACTATGTAAAAAGTACTATAAGTTACCATAATTACTAATTTAAAATATTTAAAAGATATATAAAAAAAATTATGTGTTTGAACATAGAATTTTTCAATTTTTCGAAATAAAATTTTACATATTTAGAAACTATGTGGAAGAAAAATAATTAAAAAAAGTACATATGGCAAGAAAAGAAAAAAAAAAGTGATGCTATTTGTGTCACATAATTACTAATTTAAAATATTTAAAGAGATATATAAAAAAAATTATGATCGAATGCATGTACATTCTCTTGAAATCAAGAACTGATTTTCTAGAGACAAAGAGAGAAACGTATTAAACAAATTAGAAGACTGATCCTTTTATAGACAGGTTTAGTAGCTTTTATGTAGTACCCAAATTTACACTATTGGTCAACCCATATTTCTAAATAAAGCATTTGATTTGTGAAGGATATATAGAAGCGATTTAAATTCAAACACTTACCTCAATACTTCAGAATCTAATCTTCCTAGTTCTTCAAAAGCTACTTGTGGAAGAAAAATAATTAAAATCAAATGAACATTACATATGGCAAGAAAAGAAAAAAAACAGCAACAACAACCAAAAAAAAAAAAAAAGATTGATGCTATTTGTGTCACATACCTTTTACTCTTTTTAGTGATGAAAATGCTGATCGACAAGAATATAAGGCAACTTGGGTTCTTCCAAATTTACTTTTTGAAAAAAAAAAAAAAAACAGCAAATTGAGCTAAGAAGGCAAATTAACACGAAAAATAACTTTGTAAAACTTTTTTTTTTCTTTTGAATACTAAGGGGCTTAAGAATGCATGTACATTCTCTTGAAATCAAGAACTGATTTTTCTAGCAGACAAAGATGAAATTAATATCTAGGTTTTCTCAATTCCAGTGTAGAATTTATACATGTCAAGAAGACTGATCCTTTTTATAGACAAGTTTATAAGCCATGCAGTTTGACAAATGGACGTATGGAGGTACGTTACAGATTGAAGTCAATGGTAAGAAAGAAGATATAGTACAGAAAAAGAAAAAAAAAAAAAAACACTACAAGAAAAAATATGTTTGGCAACAAAATTTTTTTGCCATAGATTGATTATTATTGCAAAAAGTATTTTTGGCAATAAAAAAAATATTTTGTTGCATGAACTTTTCCCAACGGTTGTTATTGCAACAATGTGCAACTTCTTCTTTTTTATTGCCAAAAGTACTTTTTGCAACAATAATCAATACTATGGCAATAAAATTAAACTTTTTGGCAACAAAAAAATCATTTGCCAACAATAAAATTAAGTTGTTGCCAAATATAAAAAAATTTGTTGCGATTTCTATTCTTTCTTGTAGTGAAAGAGTAATTCAATTAAGAATAAGAAAGAAACAAAAAGTTCTGATGGAAGCCATTAATTAATATACCTATAAGTGAATGTGACTTTGCTGACCGTGATTAGTAGAGTTATGTTTTATGCGTTTAGGTATAATTTTTTTTTACATAACTAGGTAATGGCTAGAGCCTACAGGGGCGGAAGAGGTTCATTTGAACGCGGTAGCTAGCAGAGCCATATCTTTATCTAGAGCATCTCATTTGAATTGTACGAAATGGCACGTTAAGTTGCTTAAAATAGCTCATAATGTGCTCTATGTGATGCCTTAATTAATTGATAAGAAAATTCACTATAATTTAGTCAAGATACTTCAATGCAACTTTCCAAGTTGTTGTATAATTGCAGTTAGGACTAAATTGGACCAAATATGCCCTTAACTTATGTCTGTAGATCCAAATATGTGCTTATTAGTCTTTTAATTATACTCATCTAAGTTCTGTGTGAAATAAGGACATTTTTAGCCCAATTAAATAACACCAGGGGCATGGTTACGCCAAACTAAACGAAGGGAAAATAATGTGAATTTCACATACTTTAGGGGTATTTTTGACTCTTTTCCATTTATTCAATGAGGGACTTGACATCTAGTGGGGTGGGGCGGGGGGCACTCAGAGCACTTCCCGGTCATGATGGGGTTGCACCAGCTGGGATCAGCCCTTAGCCCGTTCCTATTTGCCTTAGTGAGGGATGAATTGACACGGCATATTCAAAGGGAGGTGTCATGGTGTATGTTATTCGCAGATGACATAGTTCTGATTGACGAGTCACGTGATGGAGTTAACAATAGGTTGGAGGTTTGGCAACATACCCCGGAGTCTAAAGGTTTTAGGCTATGCAGGACTAAGACGCGTAGTATCTAGAGTGCAAGTTCAGTGGAGTGATGCAAGAGGCGGAGGTGGAAGTGAAGCTCGATGCACAAGTCCTACCTAAGAAAGACAATTTCAAGTATCTTGGGTCCATAATCCAAGGAGACGGAGAGATTGAGAATGATATTGCTCATCGTATTTGAGCGGGGTGAGTTAAATGGAGGCTCGCATCCGAGGTACTGTGCGATAAGTATGTGTCATCAAGACTTAAAGGTAAATTCTACAGAGTGGTGGTTAGACCGACTTTGTTGTATGGTGCAGAATGTTGCCCAGTCAAGAACACTCACGTCCAGAAGATGAGTGTAGTAGAGATGAGGATGCTTAGGTGGATGTTCGGGTGTATTAGGATGGATATGGTTAGGAATGAAGTTATACGGGGCAAGGTGGAAGTGGCTCTTGTGGCGGACGAGATGGGGGAAGCGGGATTGAGATGGTTCGGGCATGTGAAGAGGAGGTGTGTGGATGCGCTAGTAAGGAGATGTGAGAGGTTGGCTATACCCGAAGTTAGGAGAGGTAGAGGTAGACCGAAGAAGAACTAGGGGGAGGTGATTAGGCAAGACATGACACAGCTCCAGCTTACTGAGGACATGACCCTAGATAGAAAAGTGTGGAGGTCGAGGATTAGGACAGTAGGTAGCCGAGTATTCTCCTTATTAGTAGTACTAGTTAGTAATCGTATTTTCTTAAGGTGTACTACTATATGTCTCTTATTTTGCTTTTATCATGCTACTTTGTTGTCATATTTTTTTGATATCATGCTTCTTTTTTCTTTTATCTTGCTTTGTTCTCTCGAGCCGAGGGTCTACCGGAAATAACCTCCCTAACTCAAAAAAATAGGAGTAAGGTCTGCGTACATCCTACCCTCCCGTATTTCACTTGTGGGAATACACCATTTTTTTGTGTGGATTGCCCTTCTTTTGGGGTGGTCTTTAATTTTTTCCCCTCAAATTACTAGTCTTTAATTTTTGTCCTTCGCTTAAAAAGGTGGCCGAAAAAACCCCGAGGTTCTGGGTTCGAACCCCCGCTCAGTAAAAAAAAAAAAAAGTCTGTCTTATGCGGCAGACTTTGGTTAAGGCATCACTAAAAATCTGTCGGAGGTGGCAGACTTTTCCTTGGCATAACTAAAAGTTTGCCTTATAAGATAAAGTCTGTCGTATCCGGCAAGCTTTTAGTTATGCCTTGAGACAAAATCTGCCGCTGCCGCACAAGGCAGACTTTTTGCAAAGCCTTGTCTTACGATTTTTAATTTTTATTTTTATGACTAATTAACCCAGAGCTCGAACGTAATCCCGGCAAGATTAGGCGAAGGGCAAAAATTAAAGACCAAGAAATTCGAGGGGCAAAAAATTAAAACACTCGAATGGCAATCGTGCAAATTCTCTAATACACCGGGTATGCTTTATCGTTGTTGTTGTTGTTGGGCTTGACATCTAGTGAAAATATATTTTTCACGAGGGTCTTAACACATTTCTAAATGTTTCTTTCATTTTTTTGCGCGGAATTCCCTTCAAGGGCACTGGTCTTTAATTTTTGTCCATCGCTAAAAGCCCCTTGGTTCCGGGTTGGAATTAAAAAAATTTTAAAAATAAAATAAACCCCCAAGGCATCGAAGTTGGGTTTCAAACTCGCCTAAGGCAAAAAAAAAAAAATATATATTTACTTTGCCGGAATTTTTGAATACGCGTAATCTTCTTGGGGTGGTTCTTTAAATTTTGCCTCATATTTGATCTTTAAATTTTGTTGTTGGGTCTTTAAGTTTTGACATCTAGTGAAGCATAAAAAAAAAAATATATTTTTCATAACTTCCTTAAGGGTCTTAACACATTTCTAAATGTTTCTTTCACTTTTTTTTTTACGCGGGATTTTTAATTCCCTATCAAAAGTATGCCTTAACTAAAAGTGTGCCTTGAAAAGTTTATATCTTTTGTCCATCGCTAAAATCTTTTCCTTGCATAATTTAGTTCGGGTTGGAAACCCTCAGCGTATAACGTAAGCCTTAACTAAAATTTTAAAAAATAAAATAAAATCGCAAGGCATCGCATAAGTTGGGTATAACTTTTTCATAATTTAGTTTTGCCTTATGGGGCAAAAATTTTTCCTTAGCCAAGGCATAAAAATATTATATATATATATATATATATCGGGGTTCGAACCCAAAACCCCGTATGCTGTCGAAGGGCAAAGCAAAAGAAACTTGTTAACACAAATATGAGAGCAAAATTTTACCCCAAAAGAAGGGCAATCCGTGCAAAAAAATGAACCTCTGCCTTAAGGCATAACTTTGGGTAAGAATTTACCTTAAGGCCTAATTTTGGGTAAAAGTACTTATGGGTCCAACTTATGCCTTACGAATCCCAACTTATGCCTTCCGTTTTTTTTTTTTTTTTAACTAAGCCTGGATTCATACCCAGGACCTCGGGTATTAAGCGAAGGACAAATATTAAAGACCACCAATTTGAGGGACAAAAATTAAAGACCACTGCCTTTAAAGGGAAATCGTGCAAATGACCCTGTTTCTTTCAACGTGTCACAATAAATAAAATGTCAAGCTTCATTGTCTTTGAAATATCTCATCTGTTCATAGTCCCTAAACTTTCGATGTACTCAATGTAGAAATATTTTCTTATTGACTATTAATGTACATCAGGGCCCTCCTGATTTGGCCAGCTAATTGAAATATAAAAATTCTAGTTGTTACCATAGTAGTTGCACGAATCAAAACGGATACTGCATAGAGTGGGGCCCTTCATAGCATCAATTGACCGAGTATGTGATACTACTGTCTATGCACGTTTCTAAAACACACCAATACTAATAAAATACAAAATAATTAGAGCTATATATGGCATTCAATCTCATATGACAATCAGACATTAACAGCATAATGTACATGGCTTAAGTCATCCCATTGAGTAATTGAAAAATGCACATTCATATCTTATGCTTAGCTGCTTCTGTGGAACCTTAAAATCTGAAGTTATAGACAACCTATAGACATCTGCCCCTTTCATTTTCTCAAAAAGTAATAAAGTTAATCAAATTTAACAAATATATTACACATTAGTATCTTCAAAGAAGTCTAATTACAAAACAAAAAATAAATAAAAATAACCAAGCTAGAAATAATGGATAACAGGACAATCCTAGTGATCTCTACTTCATTTGCAGCATTTTCTACCAAATATTTGCTTAGCGACAAGCCTACAACATGCAATCTGCTCTTGCAGGCAGCCTCTTGAAGAAACTAGTTGAAAATGGAGGAAGTTTTTGGCGAAACTTAGGGTGCCTCAACAGGTAGAGTCCAATGAGAAGCGCGATGACTTGGAATGGTGTGACATACATGACAATTGCAGCAACTAAACAGAATGTAACAAACAAAGCCGACGCCCTTGGATCTCTCCAACTCAAAAGTGAATGAAACCTTTCCCCTTGAGTCGCCAAGTCCCCTATCACGGTTTGAATCCTTCCTCCAATGCTCCTCAAACGATCATATCTCATCCTCACCTTATCCGGGGCCCTGGATGTTGGGAACGTATCGAATTCTTCATCCAAATCGTCGGGGAAAACAGCGTGAGCATGTGAAAGATGGATGTCCATGTGAGGAGGGTGCTTTGGTTTCAATCTATAGTACCAAATACCAATCAAGAAAAGGTAAAGAAAGAATGTTGGAAGGATCAATTCAGGGTAAAGGACTAATATCACAAAGAGAATGTGAATTAGAATTGTAGTGAGTGGATTCTTCCAATGACATATTTGATCAAACCATTTTCCAACAGCCATTATTGGACTTACAACATACATTAACCTGAAAAAATTAGCCTTAGCCCTCCTTAAGCTCCATAGGTGCGAACCAACATCTAGCATATAGTCGACAACCTCTTTTTTCAATGGCGGCTCTGCCCGGCCTAGCCTAGTTGACAATATTTGTATAGTTTGGAACCTGAGGAAGTCTTGTTGACTGATAGACAATGGATGAGCATAATGCATCTTTGGAAACAAAGGTTGAGCGTATTTAGACAACATATTGACATAAGACGTACACGAAAACCTCACGGCTAAATGAACTTCACCCATCTTTTTAACGCCCGATGGTTGCAAGACAATGAGAGGGTAGGAATGTGTGTAAACCTTATCGGTCTCGAGGGTAGAGAGCCGGATTCTCACTTTTCCAATGCTCAAACATTTTCCCCCTTGTAAATACCCGTTATCGAACACACATACTGTGATAACAGTACAAAGATCGTGTACTTCCCAAGTGTACTGCTCATTCCATTTTGGTGATAAAGAATCGATGATTGTCCTTGTACGAACCCATTTTGGCCCGTACTTAGCTACACAATAGGCATCTGTCGTCCCTCGTCCGTCCTTAGATTTCATAGGTGACAATCCTGTTGCACTAATAATCCCCAATTCAAGTAGTCCAATGCTGGATTTCCACAAAAGCTTCGACGTTGGCTTGAAATCGCTGCTATAATGTATCGATTCATCCAACACGTGATATCCTCCATCCAGACTTAGCCTCAAATGAATCTTACTAGCAAATTTAGTCTCCTTTTTTTCCCCTTCTACAATTGTGTATTTCTCAAGATTATGCCATTTAGAAGGGACAGGTTTGTTATCAAGCCTTCTAGGGACAGTACTTAAAGGAAGAACACATTTTCCTAAAAAATCAAAGTTTGATCCAACTTTATCCTCAACAGTTATAATCAAAGGCTCTTCAAATGGTTCAGCTACAACAAAAACCAAATCCTCATTCCACATTGGATTAACACTTCTTATCGGAGAAATCTTCGTTTTCAAGGCCTGATTTCCACATGTAACCTTCACACAACACTCAGGTTGGCGATTTTTTTCAGTCGGAAGCAAATCTTGACATTCAATAACATTAACTCTAATATACCAAAGTCTAGGGGAAAGATATACCTTTCCTCTAATTCTTGAAATTCCCTCACTACCCACAGCTGCTGCATCCGAATGCCACGCATCAGAAAACGCCTCGTCCGCTTGAGTTCCTCTCCAAACAGCAAGCATGATCTCCCCCTTTTTCAACTTTTCGCCTCGGTTATCCTCCAGTCTATACCATTGTGGAGCTAATGAACTATCTGGTGGGACCCTTCGCGGTACATCAATGAGATCAAACACCACGCGTCCGATCAGATCATCCAACACGACAGACTTGTCTTTCACAAAAACTTCAATGAAAGAAGCCTGAAGTCGATCCTGAGAGAACGCGAACACATAATTCCACTCAGGGTTTGTTTTCTTCTCGAAATGCTTTGTCACACCCTTGTAGTTCCCAACTTTTACTTCAACATAAGGATCACAGCTACCAGTTACATCCTTTATTAACTCTTTAGCCTTGACAACGCGAACGTAGAGATATTCCATCTGTTCGACAAGGTCATAGGCAACAGTTACCTTATCTCCACCAATCATCACCCCTGATCCAGCAATTTTTGGAGCTGTTTGCTTTAGAGCAAAGTCTTCAATGATTGGACCTTTCTGCATTTTTCCTTCTTTCTATAGGAATATGAACAAATTTTATCTTCTTGGACAATAGTTAGTTCCTCAAAGAATCAACGGTTCATAGATTTTTTATACACTAGGTACCATAAGAACTAGGGGCGGAGCCACCGTGGTAATTACTGGTTCGGCAGAATCCAGTAACTTTAGCTCAAACGTTGTATTTGCGTTGAAAATTTTATTTAGTAGGTATAAAACGAATTGCGGTCAAGAACCCATAAACTAAAACCTCTGGCTCCGATAAGAATGACTTAAGGAATTTAGTAGGACAAATTCTTGGAGATATAGAGAAAAAATCTATCAAAGGGGTGATCAAGAATAGCAATGGTGCTATAGTATTGGTACCTTCTCAAGTTCAAAATGCTTCAAAGATTACTAGATAGAAAATTGAGCAATATTTTGAATTTGCAAAAACTTAGAACCATGAAAACCTGCAAAAAGAAAAGGGAAATAAAAGGATCAAGAATTGAAGTGACTTGAATACTTTCCTTCTGCTTAAAAACAGAGGGAAAAACACAAAAATGCTAAAGAAAATGATTTTGTCAATGTTTCATCATGAATTATAAGGGGGAAAAAAATTGTTCTAGTAATATAAGAAAATACTAATTTTAAGTATTTTAAACCAACTATGGCATTGAGTTTAGAAATGGAAGAAAAATAATAAAAAGTAATAAGCTATTGCATCATCTTGGCAACTCTAGCACGAAAATTTTAAGTGTAGAAAAATAAAAGTTGATTTTTTTTTTTCAATTTTTTAGTGATTAGGAAAAGTTAAAGGGTGGGAAATAATGGAAGAACTGATAACTTACTTCAAGAGGCAGTTGAAGAAAACGAGAGAGTTGTTTTGGGTAGTTATAACTAAAAGCAGAACAGTAGAAAGTTTTAATAGACAGATTTGTAATTAACAGAAAGTTTTGGGGGCTGAAGTAGAAATAAAGAAAATTGTACACAATATTTTTGGCAAATAGATTTGTTTGATTTGTAATTCAAACAAAGTTGTGGGGCTGAAGTAGAAATAAGGAAAATTGTACACAAATTTTTGTGGTATAGACAGATTTGTAATTAACAGAAAGTTCTGGGGCTGAAGTAGAAATAAAGAATATGTACACAATTTTTTGGTATGGACGTATTTGTAATTAACAGAAAGTTATGGTGCTGAAGTAGAAATAAAGAAAACGTACACAAAATTATGTTGTGGAATGAGTCTTGGATTGCATTGCTATGTGATCTTCAGAAGAAAAAAACCTAATTTGATCCTGTTGAGTAATCAAATAAACCATGTCCTATTTTGAGAAAAAAATAATGTGCTATAAGTGTAGGTAATGGGTTTGAATTATAATGGTAAATCGTGTAAAAATAGCGTTCACCGATCACTTTTCCGCCTTAGCTTTGAATTTGAAAGTTTACAGATGAAACTCTATGACATTTGTCGTCGACTTTCACATGTGGAATTTGAACCCCATGATAATGTTTTATTTTTAATTATAATGACTGAAAAGTGATTATATGTGAATTTTACTCGTAAATCGAGTTTGATATCTAATAAGAATAGAGCGGCATGCTCATTATCCACCGAATTTATCTTGTTCCCCGCCTCGACACATTTTCTTCTCTCTTTGTTATCATCCCACGCAGAAAGAAAGAGCCCCAACTTTCTCATTATAATTCTTCTTCATGTTTTGCGTAATCTATATCATGTCAATTATACCCATCCCAGAGAATTTGTTCGGTATCTCGATATGATAATATTCCTATTAATGATTGTGACAAACTTGTTATAGAATTCTTACTTATATTACTTGAGAAAATTACTTCATGTACATGGGGAAGTTAGCCCATAAAAAGTCTATAATAAGTATCCCTTGTTCCGAACAACTTTTTTTCCCTGTATTTCTTATCTATCTTTTCTACACACAAAAAAAAAAAAAAAAAAACAATAACTTGTCCAAATTGAAATTAAATTTTCTGAAAAAGGAATTCAATTGGTCCATAATATCAACTTTCAACCTCAATAATTTTAATATATAAGAGATTGCTTTCAAAATGGGGCCAAAATCAACTACTTGACTCAATTAGCATGTAGTAATGTGTTGTTTGTTCACTTCTCAATCAATATTCTTCAATTGGTCAGGAAAGAAAATTGTCTATAAGTTTCTTTATATGTCTCCCAAAGTCATTATCAAATACAGAACAAAAATTATGAGGGGGAATTGATGTTAGGTATGGTTGGTTTTAAATATAAGTCATTTTCTTCCCATCTACTCTCCTTTATTTATTTTCTTCTTGCAAGAAATCATGTTTTCTTTATTAGTTAATGCAATCAAAGGTGGATCCATAATTTAAATTTAATGGGGTCATATTTTAAGGTTTTCAGTATTAAACTCATTGTACTGTTAGAATTATGAGTTCAAATATAATATTTGTTGAGATTTTAATAAGTTATTAAATATACATCTACACTCTATGTCGAAAGTTAATGGTTCAGACTTCAGATGAACCCATAGCCAAAACGCTACATCCGCCCCTAACTGCAATAACATTTTGATTTTGCGACAAACAATTATTCCAAGAAATGGGTGAACACAATCTTTTACAATTTGAATAGAAAAAAATGATCCTACAACGATCTCTGTTGTGTGTGTTTTTTCGTACGTTCATATCTCTTATGTGTATGTATCTACGTAAAGAGAATAAAACAAACATAAAGCTAAAAACAATTTGTAAAGGGCTACAAAATCAATTGACAATTCTAACTTAGCTTGATCTCAAGTACAAATCCGCATATGTGGTTTAGAACTGGAATTCATAATGTTAAACAATTTTAATCAATTACTTAAATTGGTACTTATTGCAAGTTGTTATATTCTAATGTTTTTCTATGATTGAGGATTGAAAACCCTTTTCCTGAGAATAGAACTGCTGCATTAAAAACAACTAAATATAGAACCCCTTTCTAGCTTCTTTTAATGATATTTAAAAACCTTAAGTCTTTTCTATATTAGTATTACTAAACTATCACCTGACTTTAGACACACTTTTGGCAAATGTTAGTATGTAAAGGCTTGCGTCAAAGGGATTTCAGGAGGTAAACTATGTATTAAGCCTATGAAAGAGTCATATTTTATGCATTTTTTGGCGTATATATTGCAACTGCCATATATGAATGAAATATTTATTGAAACTCAAAACAAACAAAAACACAACATACCTAGTGTAACCCATAAGTGGGTCTAGAGAGAGTAAGGTGTCTTAGCAGACTTTACTTCAACCTTTATGTGATAGAGAGGTTGTTTCCAATAGAAAACAAACCAAGAAAAACAAGAAGAAAAAATGATAGTGTTGAAGGCCATTCTCAACTTTGGACCTAAAATTACATTTCAATTACTATAAGGTTGCTATTGCTGTTCAAGGGGCAATTTGCGGGATTACCCTTCGCTGGGAGTGATCTTTAATTTTTACCCCTCAAAATGGTGGTCTTTAAATTTTACCCTTCAGGCAGAAATTACACCTTACAGGCAAAATTTGTGCCCATGCAAATTCTACCATTTTGCAAATCTGTCCAGCAAAATTCTGCCTAGCGATTTTTTTTTCCCTGAGGGGTTCGAACCCACAACCTCGGGGTGTTAGGCGAGAGGTATAAGTTAAAGATTACCAATTTGAAGGGCAAAAATTAAAGACCACCCCAAATGAAGGGCAATCCGCGCAAAAAAAAGCTGTACAAGCAATGAAGAAATTGGCCAAGCATTGCACATATAGGATCAGAATTGTTTTTCCGTCACTTTTATTCAGTTTCAAACAAGGTTAGGTACACTATATTTCCAGCTCATATAGTACATTTGTTTACAAATATTCCCAACTACTCTTTATTCTAACCCAGTAGACACAAAAGGATCTCAACGAGTAACATGTTTCCAAACTTCGCAATAGGGTCATAACTAGTACAATGGTCCTGACCAAGAAATCATCGAGTGTATAGACAACGAGAGGACGAAACACCAAGACGTAGCTCACGGGAGAGAAAGTGATCTCCAATCGATCCTTTTTCTTAGTAGCCGCGGCTTATAAATCATTTATTTTCAGTAAAGTATCCGCTTCATGGTATGAAGATGAAGAATAATGTGAATGAAATATTAAAGGAGAGTAATGTCAGCATTAAACTAGAACTTTTTCACTTGGACCAGAGCTCCCTGTTTCTTCCCTGATTCCAGCATCGCATCCAAAACAGCAACATCACGGGCACCTTCGGCAAATGAGAGACGAGGATCGATGTAGGAACTAGGGTCCTTCTGCACAAAAAAAGAAACTTGATAAGGCGAGAATGAAAGCAGAAAATCAATTATCTAGGTTAGCAGCCTAACACTGCAGCAACAACAACAACAACAACTACTGCTACTACTAAGACTCAGTTCTGAGCAAGTTGGGGTCGGATATATGAATCAGCACTGACTATGTCGCTCCATTTAAGCTCATTTTGAACCAATATTATGAAAACAAAAAACAAAAAAATTACTCCCTCTATTTCAATTCAAGTGTCTTACCTCCCTTTTTAGTCCGTTTAAAAAAAGAATGCTTGTTTCTATTTATGGTAATTCTCTAATTCCGACATTCTACATGGCTTGTTTAAGACCATACCTAGCTACAATCGATGGAATTTTGATTGAAACTCTTCATAAAAAAAGCCGCCTGAAGCCCCACCCGCCTTTTCTATATAGCCGCATAACCATAACAAGTTTTCTCTAATGCCATACCAAACCAAGACCTTTCCTACAAGGAAAGAAAGAACCCGCGGCTCCCCTTTTGAATACCCCCTCACTCCCCCCGGAGTGAGTTCTTTTCTCGCGGGATTTAGGGATTCCTGTCTTTTGCTCATATTGTCTCCTATGGAGATGGATTGATATGGGGCTTTCTACTTCTTACGTTCTAGTGATTACATTTCGAAAAAACAGAAAGCTTTTTTATAAGAGCAATGGTTTTTTAAACGAGTCATTTTTCTTGGGTGAAAATGTTTTAGAAAATACTTCTTTTTTTTCTGCTAAAAATTATTACAGGTCCCAATTGATTCAACAATTGGATTATTGGAGTTATCGAGTTATTAGTTTAGGATTTACTTTTTTAACAATAGGAATCCTTTCGGGAGCGGTATGGGCTAATGAAGCGTGGGGGTCGTATTGGAATTGGGACCCAAAAGAAACTTGGGCGTTTATTACTTGGATCGTATTTGCAATTTATTTACATACTCGAACAAATAGAAATTTGCGGGGTGCAAATTCTGCAATTGTAGCGAAAGATTCAAAAGGCATTTTGGTACATCATACACATCTTTCGTTTAAGAACACAAGATTTAAAAAGTTTCCTATTTTATTAGACTCCGTGCCTAGTCAAAGTAAGACACTTAAATTGAAATGAAGGGAGTAGTAGAAGTTATCTATATTTTTACTTGTAGCATATAAATCTTTTGACCCGACTAAAAAACTCATCGAAAACATAGGACTTTTAGAAAGCTATGTTGCTCGGACTCTCCAAAAAAATTCACACCATGTCGGATCCTCCAAAAATACACTTCATTTTGAGGATCTGAAATGCACACGTCGGGATTTTTCGAAGAGTCCGAGCAACACAGTTAGAAAGAGTAAAAGGACCACAGGCCTGGTTATGAGCACGAAAACAACTTGACTTAAAATACATGTACCCTTCACGAGGAAGAAATCGATCCAACTAATAATTTGCAGGACGCTAACAAGTAACAACTAAGCAAATGAGAACTTTAGGAAGTGTTCTACCTTCAGGTTGGCAGTCGACACATCTGATAAAAATGTTCTCAATTCATCAGTGACCCCACTGAATGGATAAAAGAAGCTCTTGCTATGGCCATCAGCCATATGAAGGAAAACCTAGGACAGCAATTGAAAGACAAAAGATATGTCAATTGTCATTTGTGAAGGGAACGTAGGTACATAATATTGCATTTCATTCAAATCGGAATCAAGAAGAAAGTTTCCTAATTACCGAGTAGCCATGCTTTCCATCCTCGTTACCACGCTCAACTTGCAGCACTCCGTTCAAACCCACAACTCGCCATATTATCTAAGATATAAAAATCATAATTAATCCACAATAATCGCTCTAAAGAAATGTTATCACACCAAAAAAAAAATATATGGAGAAAACAGTCTAGATAGTATATTACTTGCCTTTGGTGACTTCGAAGATACCACCATCACAAAAACTCCTGAACACCCATTCTCCAGTTGACTAAATAGAAGAAAAGTTCATCATGATTACATTCAACTTCGTTACAATTAAATCCTTAGTAAAAAGATAATAGTGTTGAACTCACAACAACGACGAGATGTTATCCGGAGCAGGCAAAGTCTTATCCACATGAGAATTCATGGATGTCAATGATGCAATCTCACATCCGACAAGCTGCTCATTTGGAAAGGAAAATAGTGTCAATTAATAAACAAAGAAGCTTTGACTAGTAAAAGAAGTCTAAAATGTAAAGAACATAGTTTTTACAAAAGTTAAGAAAGGTATTGAGTATGAAGCTTTATTGACAAAGGTACTAACATAATGCAGACGTGGGCGATTTTCAACTTTGCTTTTCATCAGTATTTTGACAAAGGTATTAACATAATGCCTACTGAATTCCATTGCTTTAAGGTTTGCATTAGCCTTCTCTTACTGGTTTAATTTTCACTGGGTGAAGTCGAGAGTGATTTATGGTTGTTGGTATGGTAGAGAAGACCTGTTCCATCCCTTGACTATTGTGGATATCTTTGCAAAATATCTTATTACTCCTAGTATTTTGTTTTTTCATAACCGTGGTGTCCCGTGCCAGCTTGCACGCACCTCGACTAATTCCATGAGGTACCAACTACCTCTCACCAGAATAAGATCTCATGGTTCTCAACCCACGTCATTAACCACTAGACCACACCTTTGGGTGTGTTACTCCTAGTATTTTGGACATACCGGTGATACATAAATCGATAAAAAATTCCAGCTTAGAAGAAGATGGGGCGCTATGCATCTTTTATTCCCTTTGTGGTTTACAATTGGCTGATATTTTACTATGGAGCTCTATGGTGACGTTTTCATGATATGAAAGCTTGGGGGCCATGAGAAATGGATGGGAAGTTGCAGCAGCTACCTATATAGTTTCTGATTTTATAGGTTGAGAATCTTCACTTTATTGTTTTAGAAGTACAGAGTACAGTATCAACAAGGATTAGGTGTCGACCTACTCGAAGGCAGAGCCAAGATTTCCCTTATGCTAGTGTCTAGCCTAGAGAGCCACCAAAATTGTTGATGGTCATGGTGAGTTTATTGCATGAGCCCAAATCGGGTCACGTAGGGGAGAAGCTAGAATTGGTAATTTGATACCATTCAAGAGTGTTCACGTCCAATATCACTCAAACTTCATGAATGATTTAATCATTATGATTATGTCAATTTAATTTTTGGTGCACATGCAAGGAGTTAAAGAAAATTTCAAATCAAATATGATCTGAAGTGCAACAAAAGAAACCTGCAGGCTGCAGATATACCAATTCACGTTAGATCTACTGTAAACAGAGAGGACAAGAACGAGATATCACCAAATAGATCAAGAAGGCTGGAAGGTTGAGAAGATTACCATCCTTAGTCCAGCTACAAAATGTACGCCCATGTCTAGAATGAAACCACCCTGAAGAAATCAAATGAGATTGTCAAAAAGCAAGTCAATGATTTTAACCTGAAAGAGAGAAGACAATGCACAAAACGTACTAAACAACTCACAAATGCTTCCACTGTACTTAAGACTACACAAAAGATCTTTGAGCCCGGAACCAAAATGACATAAAAACTACTTTTGTAACAAAAATGAGAGCCAAAAACTAAACGTAACTAAAACAATAACTGCGTCAAATCTGACGTTCCAGGTTAACAGCTGTCTGGCCAAGTTTGACCAACTATAACGCTTCATGCATTATGTTGCTCAATTATTTCTAACTGCACTGCTGACCAAAATCTCCTGCTACTCGTAGTTGGAACTCACACAACTTAGATAATTCATGCGTTATGTACATGTAATCACTACTCGATAACACATGAATTTCATGAGTCATAGTTGGTCAAACTTGAACTAACAGCCGTTAACCTGGAACATCCAAACTATTCAGTACTGTATTAATTTTTGCCAAATGTTAGATTCAAACTTATTTAGCATGTACTATGGCAGAGGAGCACATCAGGGTCTACACTAAAAGAAGCCATTTTTATTTCAAGAGGAACTTTTTCCTCATTGATATTCAAAAAGTTGAGCCAATTCTTTTTTTTTTTTTTTTTAAATAGAGAAGCTAATATATCATTTAGAGAAATACTCACGACAAACTGGCGTCTCCACGAGCTGGCAAAGTAAGGATTTGAGCTGTTCATTGATCCTTCAACAATTACTTGGATATTCATCATCTCTCCAATTTCAGAAATTAGTTTCTTGCTCTGTGTAAGACAATAATTAATTATCCAGCCTAGTCACATTGAAAATAAAGATGACAACACCATTAACAGTACCTCAATGAAGGCAGGTTCAAAGCGATAATTTTCTGCAACTGCCCATATTGGTTGATGCGTTAATGTGGCACTAAGAGAATTATAATGAGCCAGTGCTTTTTCTGCCTCATCCACAGCTGTATTAATAGATAGATATCAGATATACAAAGGTAAAATGCATTCAAATGTAGATCACAAAAAAGAAAACATGCTCGTTGTTTTTCCTTCACTTAATTCCAGATCTTCTGATTTCCAATTAGTCTCAATCTCAGATATATAAAGGTGAAATACATCCAAATGTAGAACACTGAAAAGGATTACGAATCCTTCTCCTTTGCCTTTCCGCAACATAGTAAATTCCAAATCTTTCAGTTTTTCTTTATTTTTTCTATGAAATAAAAAGAGTTAGGTACACTCCCTCCTACCTTATTAAAAAGAAAGGATAAAAAAAATAAAAAGGTACACTCCCTTCTATTCAGATTCTCACGCTGTAGTTTTGAAAAATTAACTGCATAGTGGAACTGTGTAGACAAAGTCATCAAATTTGAAGAAATAGACACCCTGTGAATCACAGGAAAATGGTTCATTTTCAATTCATGCATGAAAATGTTCAACGCTACCATTTAGCCACACATGATTCTGGATAGAATAAAGATGCAAAGTCTTAATTTGAATCTCAAAAAGCTCTATACTAGTCTCAAGACCAAGACATGTTAAAACTTCTTATATCAGTCATCTCACTAGAACTTTAGTCAGTCTGTTGAACAGCACTAGTAGGCTGAACAAGTCGAATAGAGATAGGAAAAATGCTAGAAGTCGGTTAGTTAACTGCACTTCAAACAGAACTAAATTGATTATAGCAACTACGACATCCAGAAGTTCAATGAAATAAAACTGCATCTTACTTACTTGCAGCGGCTGGTTTCTCTGGAGTATCCCAATTTTCGCCAAGTAAAAGAAGATATGCATATACACACCGGTTAGTTAATTGCACATCTCACAGAAATGAGCACAAGTTATATCAAATACTCATAGAGCACAAAAGTAAGAGATAATGAGAAGAGAAAAAGATAAAAGCAAGTATTTGTCCTGTTTTATTGACAAGGTAACAAACATTGAAATTTTTTTAGAAAATGAACTTCAAAAAAAAAAAATGTCTGGCCATTATCCATGCGCCATCCCAACCTGCTCAAGGTGGCTTCATCCAAATATATAATAGAAAAGAGAAGTATTAAAAAACACCATTTATAGCAACTTTTTATGCAATTACCTTGAAGGACATGCTTTCCTGCCTTAAGCAGCCTCAGTGACATATCCACCTGCATGAATTAAAGCAAATATCAAACACAATTTTCTGAAATAAATGTGATAATAGTCAAGAATGTTCACTTCAAAACTAATTGCAATTTGTTAAGTACAACGCTGCTCAGTAAGACATTTCCCCTTTCATGTGATTGAACATCAATAAAATTATTTCTTCTGATATTGGGTCGTGAAAGTGTGTAGCTTTCTACTTTTAATAAATAGTACAGCCTAGACTTATTCGATAAAGAATTTCCCTATCCCAGATATTGTAACTCTGACACCAATGAATTTTTCACTATGTTGTTTTTTTGCTGTTTCACTAAGGTCTTCACATTTTACTGAGTGATTCCTATAGTAAATTGCAAAATCAACGTAGCCCAAAAAAAAAAAATATACGTTTGTTGATAGACAATGGTCCAATTCAATACAACTTTGAAACCAAGTTTATAAAAAGGTCCTAACCAGAATGATACTTCCTTTACTACTTCAAGGTCTTAAAAATGACATAGAAATATTTGTGTGGCTATTAAAGCTTCTCATTAAGGAAATATAGGAATGTGTCAGTGCCCAAAAATGATTAGCTCCTTGACATGAAATAAAATAGAGAAAGGCTATAGGATACAGGCAGACGACTTTAGTTACTTTGTGCATAGGGAACTTTGATGATATATAAAAGCATAC
Source organism: Lycium ferocissimum (assembly GCF_029784015.1). Lineage (NCBI taxonomy): Eukaryota > Viridiplantae > Streptophyta > Magnoliopsida > Solanales > Solanaceae > Lycium > Lycium ferocissimum. The sequence goes on from NW_026725505.1 coordinate 47,199, forward strand.
AAAAAAGAAAGAGAGATATATACCATGGTTTGTCCAGCAAGAACCACAGCAACACCAGTAATGGAACTATCCTTAATGATATCCTCAAGCCCCGCATTTCCCCACTTACATTCCACATTTGGGAAATGCTTCTGTGCTATTTCAACAGCACTTCTGGCAGATTCCTAACAAACATATGCACATTCTCATGAACAATGAAGACTAAAAAGATTATTGAAAAATAGAGAGAAAAGATACACAAAGAGATTCAGTTACTATTATTTATTTCAAGAAAGTCCACCAACTCAACTACACAGTTTTCATTTTCAAATCCAGAAACAAAAATCCACAAACGAACACCAGAAAATTAGTATTCTGCATTTCCCCGACAACCCAATTTCGCTTTCAAGAACAGTACTACACTAGACTGCATAAAGTTTACATCTTTATCAAATCTAGACAGGTAAATCCACTAACAAACATGCAAATAGCCGAAGTTTTATAGTTTATAACTTGTAGTTCTCGAACAATCCAATTGTTGATGTCAAGGACATTGCAACAACTAGATTAAAGAAAGTTGCCACTTTTATCAATCCAGAAACAAAATCAACTCTTGCTTTCACAAGAAATGCAACAACAACATACCCAGTGTAGTCCCCACAAGTGGAGTCTGGGTAGGGTAGAGTGTACGCAGACCTTACCCCTACCTTGGGAGGTACAGAGGTTGTTTCCGATAGACCCTTGGCTCAAGAAAAGGCATATCAATTCACATAAAAAAAATATAAAAAAAAAAAAAAAAAAAATCCACTAACAACATCATACAAATGCAGAAGATTTTTTTTTTTTTCTTTTTTCCCACAAAAACCCAGTTCTTAGCTTTGAACAATAGTCCAAAAAAATGGGGCAAAAGAAGAACAATTCCACATCTAGACTACATAAAGTTCCCATTTTTATCAAACTCGGAAACTAAAATATGCATACAAATAGAGGAAAATATCAGTTTTCCCAACCCAATGTTTTGCTTTGAACTATGATCCAAGAAAATGGAAGAAAAACAATAATTCCACAGCTAGACTACATAAAGATCACATTTTTATCAAACCCAAAAAATAAAAATCCACAAACAAACTCATACAAATAGAGAAGAATATAAGCAAATGGAAGAAAAACAATAATTCCACAGCTAGACTACATAAAGATCACATTTTTAACAAACCCAAAAAATAAAAATCCACTAACAAACTCATACAAATGCATCCACAAAACCCCAGTTCTTAGAATTGAACAATGATTCAAGAAAATGGAAGACAAACAAACAATACTATATAAAGATCATATTTTTATCACACCCCATAAACTAAAAATCCACAAACAGACTCATACAAATGCATAAGATTACTGTTTCCACAAAACCCCAGTTCTTAGAATTGAACAAAGATTCAAGAAAATTGAGACAAACAATAATTACTATATAAAGATCCTATTTTTATCACACCCATAAGCTAAAATCCACAAACAAATGCATAAATTTTTTTCTTTCCACAAAACCCCAGTTCTTAGAATTGAACAAAGATTCAAGAAAATTGAGACAAACAATAATTACTATATAAAGATCCTATTTTTATCACACCCATAAGCTAAAATCCACAAACAAATGCAAAAATTTTTTTCTTTCCACAAAAACTTAGAATTGAACAAAGATTCAAGAAAATTGAGACAAACAATAATTTATATTCTATTTTTATCACACCCATAAGCTAAAATCCACAACAAATGCATAAATTTTTTTCTTTCACAAAACCCCAGTTCTTAGATTGAACAAAGAAAATGGAAGACAAACAATAATTACTATATAAAGATCCTATTTTTATTACACCCAAGCTAAAATCCACAAACAAATGCATAAATTTTTTTCTTTCCACAAAACTCCAGTTCTTAGAATTGAACAAAGATTCAAGAAAATGGAAGACAAACAATAATTACTATATAAAGATCATATTTTTATCAAACCCATAAGCTAAAATCCACAAACAAATGCATAACATTTTTTCTTTCCCCAAAAACCCAAGTCTAAACTTTGAACAATGATTCAAGAAAATGGAAGACAAACAATAATTACTACTCCTTCTGTTCCAATTTATGCGATACACTTTCCTCTTTAATCCGTCCCAAAAAAAAAAGATACATTTCCTTATTTGGGAACACTTTAACTTTAACTTTTACCTTTTACGCTTAACGAGTTGGCTTCAAAAGCCTTTCATATTTTTCTTAAATTTCATTTAAATTACAACAAACTATATAACATAAATTGGGACGAAAAGAGTATATAAAGATCATATTTTTATCACACCCCATAAACTAAAATCCACAAACAAATACAGAATTGATCTATGATTCAAGAAAATAGAAAAATTATTAAAAAGTGGAGCAAAATTATTAGTATAAGTTACCTCACTGCGACTCCAAATAACTTTAAGAACAAAGTGATTAGGAATTTCAGCTAATCTTGGAATATATTGAGTTTTAACAAAAATACCAGCTCCAAGAATTGCTATATGTGGCGGTTGAGGTTGATCCATTGCAAGATCTTTAACAATAAATTGATTTGAATATACTATTTTTCAGTTTATTGGACTTGTATTGGTTTTATTATTACTTGTTCTTCAATTGAAGATAAGTTACTTAATGGAATTAGTTATGTTTCGAGAGACTAGTTATCTGATATTATTTCTTATTGATTGTTTGGTTTGCTGTAAGTAATATGCATTGGACAATTTAAAAAAAAATTATTTACAAAAGTACACTCCATCTTATTTAGTACTT
>NW_026725506.1:0-50261 GCF_029784015.1 Lycium ferocissimum
TTCCTAGTTATGGATTAATCATAATATCCAGTGTTATAAAATGCAAAAGCATGGGAAGAGACGTTTTACTTTTATTTAATTCAGAATAGGTTTAAGTAAAAATTTATCCCATCTTGATATTTATATCAAATCAATGAATACATAATTCATGTTTTAACTTACAGTCTTATACAAAATCATAGTAAAAATATTCAGATTCTACCTTTAATTTTTTATTTAATCACGATAAAGTAATATGATTAGTATAAATATCGGGTGGAAATGTGTTTTTACCAAAAAAATAGAGTTTAAGCCTCATGATAAAGGTTAATTACTAGTTTAGGAAGAAGCATACACAATTGATGATATGGGTCTCTTTTTTCTCAAATGGATTACACACGGAGGACACTTTAATTTTATTATTATCTTTTCATTATCTGCCACACTTATTTTTTTTAAATATTTAAATATTTTCTTTCAAGATCTGCCACATTTATAAAAAAGAAAAGAAAAAGAAAGGGATATTCTCTTCTTTTCAAGATCTGCCACACTCTTTTATTTATTTAATAAAAATAAATATTCTCTTTTCATGATCTGCCAATTCATAATGATTCTTATAGCATTACGATAATTAATCACGTGATCATCAAAAATAGCACACCACATTAGAAGTTTAGATTTGTGCAGCTGATTGAATCGGTTTATTTTTCGGACATGAATCTTAATTATTCAAATCTTAATTATTAAGTGTATTTGTTTTATTTCACATTCGCTTAATAAGTGTGAATAAATCTGAATGAGTAAAATATAATGTTTTAATATAAATAAGATATCTATATAAAGATTTCTACATAAATGACATTCACAGCTATATATTCCGTACATGCAAGCCAACTGTCACTGCCCCTTCCACTATTATCAATTATCACAACCCGTAACCACCACTATCCTCAGCTACCATTCTTAGTCACAAACCGCCACCGCCGACAATCAATACAATCAACCGTCAAAGACTGCTAGCCATCATTTACAATCATCAACATCAACCAACCTACCACAACAACCATTAATCACTAACAACAATTACCACCATCAACGATCACTATATATTGTCAACTACTGTCATCATTCACCACTCCATTAGCTATCACTATCATTTACCACAATTATCGGTCATCAACTACCACATCAACCGTTCTCCACTACTTTCAGCCACTATCTATTACTGATCACAACCGCTATCATCAGCCAGCACCATCCACAATTGGCACTCACAACCATCATCTACAACCATTATCACTATCAATTCCCACATAATATTTGAATAGTATTATGTTGATCATATAGTATTATATTAATTTAATACGAATAGTATTATGTTGATCATATAGTATTATATTAATTTAATACTTCAATTAAATTTTATATTAATTAACTTGTAAATGAATCCCAATTTCATATTTTCATATGTGAGAAAATTAAACTGTCTTAATTTAAGTATATAGAACATATTCAGATTCAGACACATGAATTTCTAATGCATATCTTAATATTCAAATATTTATTGAGATTCAAACACCTTAAACAAATAAAGAGTGGGAAACAGATAGGAAGCATCACAAAACAAATCAAGCTTTTCCCCCTCTTTATATAAACCACAAACTTTCATCAAGTTTTGGACACAAACATGAAAAAGGCCTCTTTAGTTTTGTGGTTTTGTCTCTTCTTAATTTCTTTTCTAAGGGAATCCAAGGCAGCTTCCCAAGAAGAAGGCCATGGAGTTTATATTGTTTACATGGGTGCTAAGGGTTCATCTGATGATCAGCTTCAACTTATGAGCTCCCTGACAACAAGGTAAGTTGTTACTTAGAGCGGCTTAAAATAGGTTGAGTTAATAAGTAGTCGAGTTATTGCTGGCTCGTTCAATAGTTGCTTGGGCTGAAACAATGGGTCATAATCATAAATATTTCAAAGGGTAGCCTATTTTGACTCCGTCACTTAATCTGTACCTAATTTTTAAAAGAGAATTTGTACAGTTATCCATTTCAAAAATGTGGCGTAAGAAGTTAAGCTTGACAAAACTAAACTTAGATACAAGTAGTTGGACTTTAGTTACATGCACCTGAAGTTAAGTCATTTTTGCCTGAAGTATAGGCGATAATATTAGTTAGACTTCAGTCATTTTTACTTAACTTCGACCACTTTTGTCCCAAGTACATGCATATGTGCATGAAGTTCAATAAAATTAGCTGAGGTCAATCATTTGACTGAGCTTTAGTCATATATTTTGAATCTTTTTAGTAAATCCTGGCTCCGACACTACTGCCCTACTAACCAAATTACTTCATGTCATTCACTTGTTATTATATCTTTCTTTTGTATTGGACAAAGAAGAGCTTCTTATGATATTTCTGAGAGATAATTGCCACTAATTGAAGAGCAAGTCACATTTTACACATAATGAGGCTTCATTTCTGATTCTCAAAGGTTTGTTTACCTTTTGATTATAGGCTTAACACATAGCCAGCCTCTTAAATTTGCCAGGATATTCTATTTAGATAATCGAACTAAGCATGTTTCCGATTGAACACTTGAACTCCTAATTAAATGTTCCAATTAGACACTTTTGGTTCAAATTTTGAAAAACATTTGCGTGTATTTTCGTTCGTCTATTATAAGTAGTATAACGTTATACATATACATATTGCATTAGGAGAAAGAATGCAGTGGTGCACAGCTACAAAAATAGTTTCTCAGGATTCGCAGCGCGTTTATCAGACGTTGAAGTTCAATCGATTGCTCAACAACCCGGAGTTGTCTCTGTTTTTCCCGATCCAGTATTTCAACTCCACACAACGCGATCATGGGATTTTCTGAACGATCAATACGATCTGGTACACAATTTCCCTTACAGTTCTGGTTCGAATTCATCCTCAAATGGAGCAGATACCATAATTGGCATTTTTGACTCAGGTAACTATACTAGGAACAAAACTGCAAAAAATTTCTTGCACTTATTTGGTTTGTTCTCTACTATTATTACACTGGTAAACTGAATAACATCACCCTATTATTTTAGGAATATGGCCGGAATCAGAAAGTTTTAATGACAAGGGAATCGGTTCAATCCCATCGCGATGGAAAGGAACTTGCACCCAAGGTTATGATTTCAATTCTTCCAGCTGCAACAGGTAAATATGTGTCCAAAAAGTGGATCCAGTTTGTAAGCTATGGAGTCACGAGAACCAGTAATTTGAGGTCGCTGTAGAAACCCATAAATTTTAAAGGGGAATCTTCATAAATAGCACTCTTTGTGCCCCTAACAAATTATGGCTGTATTATTGAGTTTTTAAAACATAGCAACAGTTTTTTTTCATACATACATACATACACTAGCGAACATACATATAGTCATACATGCATGCATACATACATAACTAGCCGTCTCAATACAGTCATACATACATACACTGGCTGTCATATCATACATACATACAGTAAAAAACAGCTATCAAATGAAAATTTGGCTAATTTTGTAATAATTTAAAATCATTTCTAAAATGAGTAATAGTGGGATTAAGTCGTTATAGCACGTAATTTTTCCAATTTTGAATCCTGGATCCGTCTTTGTGTTGAATATGGGCTATATGAAGTTTTGTAAGTGGTCTTGGAGAAATAAATTTATGATAGAAATGTTAATGTATACATTCATGGACCTGAATCAGGAAACTGATCGGGGCAAGGTTTTATGACGATCCTGGCGAATTTATAACGCCTGTTACGGGGACACCTAGGGACCACGACGGGCATGGTACTCATGTTGCAGCCACAGCAGCGGGGAGTCCAGTGGGAGGTGCATCCTATTACGGGTTAGCAGAAGGAACAGCCAAGGGTGGGTCTCCAGGGTCCAGGATTGCAGTATACCGTATATGCACGCCTTATGGATGCAGTGGATCAGCTATTATGAAAGCATTTGATGATGCCATTGCAGACGGGGTCGATATTATAAACTTATCAATCGGTCAACCAGCTGGAGCGGAGGATGAGTTTTCAAGAAATCCTATCGCCATTGGATCCTTCCATGCTATAGAGAAGGGCATTTTTGTTGTCGGCTCTGCTGGAAACGATGGCCCTTTGCGAGAAACTGTTGTCAATGTTGCTCCTTGGATTTTCACAGTTGCTGCAACAACAATTGACAGAAACATTGAGACATATATTCCCTTAGGCGGAAACAAGCTAATTAAGGTATTTAATACTCCCTCCGTCCCAATTTATGTGACACTTTATCCTTTTTATTCAGTCGCGAAAAGAATGACATCTTTCTATATTTAGTAATAATTTAACTTTAAATTTCTCATTTTACCCTTCATGAGGCGATTTATAGCCACATAAATATCTACCGCTTATTTAGACCACAAGTTTCAGAAGTTTTCTTTTCATTATTAAACTCCATGGCCAGTCAAACACGTTCACATAAATTGGGATGGAGGGAATAGAAAAAACACAATAGTTCGATATAGCAACTAGCTACCTATCTTTTCAAGAACATCTTTTAATACCATTGTTGATTCTCAGGGTGGAGGTATTAGCTTTTCCGATCTCAAGAAATCTCCGGTTTATCCATTAGTGGACAGCGTATCTGTCAAATTAGACACGGAATTTGTTTCTGATGGTGATGCAAGGTAATTGAAAATTGAAATGTATCAGTTTTCCGCTCCCGGGGCTTCACTAGGATTTATAATTTTTACATACTCGTGACTAACTTGATCACTGTTTCAGAGACTGCGAACCAGATTCACTAGACGAAAGCAAAGCCAAGGGGAAAATTATTGTTTGTGAACATCTTGATGATGACTATTCGCTCAAAGATAGGCTAGATGAAGTGAAGAAAAAGGGTGGCACTGGATTTATATTAATCATTCCCGATGATGAACTCATAACAGCACCCAAAATAGGATCATTTCCGGGGGCAGTGATCACTCAAGGAGACGGCATAAAGGTCCGTTCTTACATTAACTCAACAAGGTACTCACTTTACATGTCAATAAACACTTTTGGTGTAACATAGCAAATTGCTAACTGCACCTTCATATTTTCTAAAAGGAACCCGGTGGCAACAATTCTACCAACTGTTAGTGTAGACAATTTCAAACCAGCTCCTGTCGTGGCTTCCTTCTCATCGAGAGGCCCTGCATATAACACTCGAAACCTCCTAAAAGTAAGCACTCTTTATTCTAATTTTTTTGTTTCAAATTGTGGACCATTGCTCGATCTGTGCACCCCACGCAGTGCCATGCTAGTCTTACTTTCAGTTTATGTGATATCTCCGAAGGGAGTGTAAGGATCGTGATTACTTACATATGTTTTATGCAATATTACCACTAGATCACATACCAAACGGTTTCTGACATCAGTGTTGTCAAGGGTGCACTTAAGCTCTGAAGCGAGGTTTAAAGCGTGTTGAGCGCCTCGCCTCGCTTAATGTGCGTTTCGGTGTCATTATCAAGGCTCTAAGACATACGTTTCCTTGCTACTGAGCCTCTCCTGAGGAGGCGACACTGAACAATTGATATTTCACTTTATCACAATTTTTGTTTCAGTTTCTTGTTCCATTTGTTTGTCATTCATGCTTATAACGGTTAGTCTTAGATTAAACATTTACATATTTCTATTTTTCTTTTTTCATTAAAGCCCACACTTTATTTGTGTTTTGTGCTCAAGCCCCAACGGACCTTTGAGCCTTTTTGCGCTTTTCGCTTTTAATAACTCTATTGACATGTGCTTGCAGCCGGACATTGCAGCACCAGGGACTGCAATACTTGCAGCTTGGCCCTCAAATGACACAGAATTGACTCGGCCTGACCAAGAACCACCGGTATTTAACATCGTTTCGGGTACTTCCATGTCTTGTGCTCATGTTTCTGCAATTGTTGCAACACTCAAGTCTCAGAATCCCACCTGGAGCCCGTCAGCAATCAGATCAGCTATAATGACCACAGGTAGGGACCTGATACAGTCAAACCTTTATATGACAATGTCGTTTGTTCTGATATTTTTTGTCTGTTATATATAGCGAAATGCTACTATATAGAACAGATAATATAACATAACATGAAAGATTGGTTCCACAGAAAAAATGGTTGTTATAGTGAAATGTTGTTATAAAGGATGACTATTATGGAGAGGTCTGACTATCTTCTCTCTTTTTAACAGCTTTTCAGCAAAGCAATTCGAAGAGTCCAATGATAGTCAATAGCGCATATGGACAATACCTCGCCACACCATATGACTTCGGTGCAGGAGTAGCAACTATGTCTGGACCATTGAAACCAGGTTTGGTTTACGAGACTGAGATCACAGACTACCTGCAATTCCTCTGCTCTACAGGCTATAACACATCAACAATAAAACTCATCTCAAATACACTTCCAAACAACTTTTCATGTCCTGATAACTCAACTGATGACTCAGCTTCTAACATGAACTATCCATCGATAGCCATTTCTATGTCCAAGGAAAGAGATACTAAGGAAGTTACCAGAACGCTAACTAGAATTGGTGACGAAGAATTAGAATATACGGCAATCATAACAGCACCAGATAATCTGAGAGTCCGAGTGAGTCCGAAAAAATTGAAATTTATGAGTAAAACGAAGAAACTGAGCTATCAAGTGAGTTTCAAGGCAACAACTAGAGATAGAGAGTTTTTTGGATCAATTATATGGACTAATGGTAAGTATAAGGTTCGAAGTCCATTTGTTGTCTCCTTTTGGTAACATTTTTATGTATGCAATGCATCCATGAATGTTATGTCACCAATTTATCATTTGTTGTAACACTATGAATCCTGAATAAAAGGTTCTCAAAAGAGAAATTGTATTTATTTCATGATATTCTTGTTTTATAAAGTATTTATTTTCATGATATATATGGTTAATTTTGTGCAGCCATAGCATGAAAACTATCATAGTGCAGTAGAGCTATTGGATTCCAACTTAGGTGCGCATACATATCTTTTTCAGCCTCAAAAGCACAAAGAACATTATAATATATTATGTAAGGGTGAAAATAATTTACCCTTACATTAAATTAAACAGGGGCAGCACTAGCCTGCCGATTACGGGTTCGGCAGAAACTCAATTGCTTTGGCATAGAACCTATATTTGTATTAAAAGATCTAATTAATATGATAAATAATTTATCGTGAACCAAGTAACTTTTTTATTTTAGAATCTAGAGCTCATAAACTTAAAATTCTAGCTCCGTTTTTGAAATTATAGCTTTATTAATCAAAACCCAGTAATTTTGATCTTGCTTGTAATGCTTGTAAATTGCAGAGTTTACAGAAAGTAAATATTTTGTGTCATTTTCAATGTTCCACTCCTTTCGTCCGTCCTAAAAAAACAAATGTCATACTTCCTCGTTCAGAAACAATTTAAACTTTAAATTTTGCATTTTATCCTTAATGATTTATAGTCACACAAATTATTATTTGAGACCGTAAGTCTTAGTCGTCCGATTTTCTTTTTATTTCATACCTAGTCAAACACCGCCACATGAATTGGGACGGAGGGAGGACTTACTAGTGCATAATAGCATCTTTCCAAAACGTTTATTTCTCATGTCGATTATCCATGTCCTATTCACAAAATATATTTTTTGATCATCTCTCTTTTTGAGAATGGTAATGTTTTATAATATTTATCTATTTGCCGAAAAAGGTCTCTTAGCAATCTTTTTCTGCCCCTGCATAAAAAGGAGCTTCTTCTTCTACTCTTCACATCAGTTAATTTGCTTATTATCGGGAGAAAATATGCTTTGAAAAAGTGCCTAAAAGTTAAATTACTTTTTTTACTGTTCAGAATAATTATAAGACAAGCTACTCTTGGGTAATCTCATTTACTTTTTCAAAATTTCAGTTTAAGTTAATACATGTGAACATCTATGGTATGTCAACCAATGTTAAATGAAGCATTGCGTAAAAAGTTTGCTCGAATTTTATTTGCGTACAGTCCTAGAAAATTCAGGACTTGAAATTATTGAAGCAGTAAGAAGATTAAATTAATATGGCTCCAAAAAGAATAAACAAACAAATAGATAAGAGAACAAGATGGAAAAAGAATGTGTTTTATTGAGGTAACTTAAATCATGAGAATTAAAGTGGCAAGTTTTTTTTTTTTTTTTTCTTCCTATCCAGTGTCATCAGGTACATGTATTATAGCTCAACTAAATTCGAATTCATGATGGAAGTTCCATATTAGGGTAAAATGCTCCCTAACAAAAACAATTTTATACCTAAAGCTCAAACTGAAAACCTCTTGCTAAAGATCAAACTTTTTCACCTATTCTTATTAGTACTAACCGCACATGGAAACATAAAACAAAGCAAGTTGTCGAAGTAATAAACAGAAGCAACTTAGGCTTGAAGTGATATTGAACAAAATATTTCGCATGCTAGAAGAATCTTTTACAAACTCAAATTCCAATATCATGTATAGTTCATTGATAAAATCAGATCGATGTTGCTCGGACCCTCCAAATATGCTGCCGCACCTGTGTTGGATATTGGGAAAATGTATAGCTTTTGGAGGATCCGACACACATCCAAAGAGTCCAAGCAACATAGTACATAGGGTGACGGGGAACAGAGATAATTAAACATTCTTCCCCTAAGGAAGTACTTGTATTTTCAGTTGGCTAAAGATTTACCTCCTACTTATGCGTCATTCAATTTTGAATCCCGAATGGGCCCTACACGGCATGAATCCGGATTTAGTCGGGCTCCAATGCTGATACCGGACACTAGGTGGGAAACCCAAAAAAAAAAAAATCAATTTTGAAATAAGTTGGTAAAGATTAATAAATTCTAAATTTTCCACTTTTACTTTTGACTCCTATTTTATGGACAATCAATCTCTCAACAACAATAACTCGGCCATTATAATGAAATGTTGTGATAGAAGATGTCTGTAATAGAGAGATTGACTGTACTAGAAAGCTTTTCCATAACAAATAACACAAGTTTGGTCCAGGCTGCTGCTAAAGTTTGGACACATGGAAACAATCCTTTAACGATACCACCAAAAGAAGAGGTGAGACAAGAAAAAGATTTTCTTTTCTTTTCTATATCTTATATTATAGAAGAGCGAGTAGCAGGCAGCTGGTTTCGACATGGCTGTTATTAGTCATTGAATAAAAGAGTAAGGGCAGTTTTGATTATTGCCTAACTCTGTGTCCTAATGCTGTAAGAATCGTCTAGAAATTGATGGAACAAGGGCTTGTGTGAGGTTGATGAAGATTAGGACTTGTGTGAGGTTGAGAGATTGAATTTTATTGTTTCACGAGTCAATAGCCAGAATTGTGATGATTTTTGAAATTCCATTTGTGAAGGACCGACTAATTTTTCATGTCCGTAGATTTATAGGGTGACATTTTCTTTCAATTTTGCCATTACTGTTACTAAGTGTGGCTATATATATATATATATATATATATATATATATATATATATATAATTGTTAATTAGTTTAGATTGATCATGCATTTGTATAGGTTAAAATAAACGTTTTAAGTTCTGATAAAAAATAATTCTACATCATGAATTCAGGGTTAGTGTTTCATAACTACACTGCATTACAAACATTATTCTTATCTTTAAGTACTTTAATTTAACTTTTCGTTCCAGGAGTGATGAGTGTTAAATGTCATAGAGTAAAAAAAATGAATTGATAGTTAAAGTTCTCAATGAAAGAGAGTCAAAAGATGTCAAGCACATGAAGACAAGAATTGTTAATGGTAAAAGAAAAAGGAAACTGAAGTAGAACTTAAATAAATAAATATTCATATGAAATGACAGGACATGTATTCCCAGAATAATTTATTCGACCTTCAACAAAGCTGAAGAAAATTAACTGAGAAGAGTGAATTTGTAGTAATAGAAATAGGATTTAATGTATCTATGCCTCATGGTGGCCCAAAATGCATTCGCTGGCTATAATTTTATTGTCGCCTCACGTTTGCTTTGTTTGCTGGCATCATGAAAGTTAAGACACTTTTCTTTTTTATCTTTGCTAGATTCTTGATAGTCTGGGAAGTACCAAAAGGAGGATAAACAAAAGTTACTTTATGCTGTCGACAGAATATAGATTTGTGGCAGACTTCTGGCTGATTTTGTTGACTGTGATGATATTAGTTAATCTGTACATTCACTATCCTATCTAGATTCAAAAGGTACTTCTTCTTCATTATTATGTAAATAAATCTAATAAGTTGGTTATAGTTTACGGGATGAACTGAGAATTGCTGCAATTTCTTTTATTTGCAGGTCTCTTTTCTAGAAGAACTTAATATAGAAGATGCGGAACTACTTACAAAATGGAGTTGGGAAGTAAATCTATGAAGAAACAGAATAGATAATACTCACAACGAAGTGACGTTAAGCTCAAACTTGCCTCAGTTTCCAATTGCTTCTTTTCTTATCTTTTAAGGTACTACTAATACTCCCAACGACATCTGAAAACATATTTAAAAGGGCAGAGTTGCAATTACAAGTCATATCACTTTTGTGTTTGTTTTTGATATTTGTTGAATCCAAATCTGGTTCTTTTGGACTTTCTTAATGGTGTCTTTGTGGATTCTACATATACATGTGATTATTTATTCAAACACCTTAATTGGTACTATATGCAAAAGACACACACTATTGTGACACTATTTACTCAATTTCGCCTCCTCGCTCATTCATTTTTGTGCTAAGGTTGATTTTCGATTTCACATTTTGATCAGTATGATTAACAAGGGAAGATTCTAAAGGAACCTTAGGAGGCATGATAGAGTTGAATAGGTTTTCTTTGCATATCTATTATGCTAGCATTAAGCTATTAATGCCATAACAATATCTCTTGGCCATTTTTTCCCTTCTCCATTAATAGTTTGTCACGGATTGACTCTGAGCGCATAAAATGGATAACGAAGATTTATTTCACTTGCCCAGCCTTGGCATAATTGATTTTGCTGGCAAACTGGTCGAAGGAAGGTGATGGTGGTCGAGTGCTGATGACCCCTTTCGGTGCCTGGCTGCATGCATCAATCTTAGTGAAGATGTTAGAAGCTCATCCCAGAGACGACTATTTCTCATATTCTTGTGCACCAGGTAAGTTTCACCATTAATTTAGTCCTACACATTTAATTTGTCCTCATGATCTTGAGCAACGAACATACGTAAAAGAGTTGAGCTTTTTGTTTTTTGAAGATGGTAAGATCTATTTCATCAATCACCAACAACACATGGAATAGGACCATGAATATAAAAGATTCACATACCAGCTAAATTCTTGCAAGGCAATTTAGGCATAAGTGCATAACACAACCAGCAGAACACATATGTCGTTTACAGGTTCACACTCAACAATCGTACAGATTAATTCAAAAGCAATAGCAAGAAAAAGAGAGAAGAAGAAGAAATGTATGTTGGGCTTATATGTAGGTATAGCCAAAAACGAAATCTTACTGATTACTAATTAAGAATGAATAAGACCACTTAGTTTAGAACAAACACCAGAACCTGCAACCAGTCACGACCAAAAGGCAGAAACATTTGCTCGTGCTATTTTTTCTAGGTTATTTTTTTATCCAGTTTCTCTGGGATACTATTTAAGTACCTTTTGGAAGAAATCCAATTGTAGAAGTGTAGGGTACTTGTATTACATTCTTAGACATTACTCATGAATTTGAGAGTGACAATATTGGATACTGAATGAAAAAAAAAAAAAATTAAAAAATTCCAGTCCATGCCTAGAGCAAAATGAATAACAAATCAATCAGACAAAATAATATAAACACCAGATTATGTTAGCGCACGATAGCCAGCAATGTGAAAACTGAATGAGCTGATTTGTCGTGCTTTACAACTTTTTCAGCCATTCCATTTGATCAGTGCCACGGAACCTTTTTCGTCATATTCATCTTCAATCTCCTTCTATGACTTTATAATTACGTACAATTTTACCAGTTTCAAAGAAAAAAATTACTACTATTTATTTTATAATTTTATATGCTTGTAAAATGTATGTTCGGGGCATCAAATTCAAGTCGTGTTACTGAGAAAATTTTCTATTAGTGTTCACTAAAAATGAAAGCTGTACCATGCCAGAGGCGGAGCTAGGATTTTAAGTTTGGGGGTTCGAAATTTTAAAACAGGACAACAATATCATCATCATCATCATATTACAGATGAAACCTTCAATCCATTCCTGGAACCTTTGTTGGAAAACTGGAGAATAAACAAATTCAAATTTAAGACCTGAATTGATGTCCTTGTATATGCAAGTATTAATACTTGATACTTCACCTATTATTTTCTCAACACTCTTGGTGAGTTCCAAAAATTTATTTTGCACTTAAAATGACTACCACCATATACAGTCAAACCTCTCTATAATGGCAGCGTTTGTCCGAAAATTTCATGGCTGCTATAGTGAGGTGCTGTTACGTATGTAAACTGTCATTTGATGTTTAGATCTCATTTAACTGTTATAAACAAAAGTACGCAAACAATTATTTTTAGTACTTTCTATGTTATAAACGAAAACAATATATACTTGTTAATTATAAAATCTCAATTGATTTTCATTTCTCATTAATTAAAAATTGAAATGACTAATAAATTACCAATAAATCCATAACTAATTGTACCATACCGATAAAATTAAAATCAAAGGAACATATGCATTTAAAATTAATTGAGAATTTAAATATTTCAAGTTTGATGTAAGAATTCTAAATTCTAGTCTCTTAGTGATTGTTCGCAATAAATTTTGCTAGGAGAAAATAAATAACTGCAATCATAAAACAAATATGAGAAAAAATCATTTTATTGATTATTTTGTGAGTACAATTACGATGTATCCCTTGATTCTAATCTCCGTGTTGCTCTCCTTGATTCGAGGACCAATGTATCGTCTTTCTCAAATGAAGGATGAACTTCTGTTTATGTGTTGAATCTTGAAAGAACTTTGAGCAGCACTTTGGTTTGTTCTTGAGGGAAGGCGTCTCTCGAACTCCCCTTCTTGTTGAACACCTTTGGAGAAGACTTATGTAGATGTCGTTGCTCTCCTTTTGCCTCTATCAAGATGGTGTGCCACTTTCAAGACATCAAGATGTCTTTAAAATGGGATGTGTGGCCCCTTTATATAGGTGTGAGCTAGAGCTTGGGGATATTTTGGTCTCCAAGAAATTCTAGCGGCTTTGGGCTAGAAAGATGTGGGTTGGGCTCCTCTTGTAAAGGCCAACTTAATGGACTAAGCCAAATGTAATTTGGATTACATTCAAGTCTTGTAATTTTGACTTAAATAATTAAGGTAAAATTTCTCAAATGACTACCTTATTATAGCTTCCTACCATTTGTAGCTACCTTTTTTAATATTACCATTCGTAGCTAAAAATCAGCTCATTTGTGTATGTTTTCGCATGTATTTATTGCCAAATACATGAGCATGCTAAAAAAAAGGAACATGATTTTAGGGTACATGGGTGGTATTAAATGAGTAATTAAGATATTTTTTACCTTCTTTTCCGCAAAAATCTCGTAATATTCCCTTTCCTTACACGTTTCTCTTTTTTCCATGCATTCTTCAACATTCAAACGTAAAAATTCAAATTTCAAATTAAATCTTCAACACCTGGAAAATACATTGACAAAACAAACACGATCAATCAACCAATGTATTTGAAGTTTTCAATATTGATTACATTTACCCAATTTGATAGTATAACTAATGTATTTGACGTTTTGATCAAACTCCATGTATTTTATATAATTAATCTTTAACAATTAACCAAAATATGACTTGGTCAACATGAGATTAACTAATGTAACTCAAACCCCATAAAATTAAATCCAAATTTGTGTGAGTAACATGGATTAATTCAAAAATACATAATATATATTAAAATTTCTAGATGGCTGATGGAATTAATTTGAACAAAATATACAAATATATAGAAAAACTTAAAAAATACACCACCAACCACAACAATTGGTAGTTATATCATAGAACATACACAAATACATATATTTTTCAAAACCCTAAAAAACTTTCTCTCTCCCTTCTCGTGTGCAATAACCACCACCATTTCTCACTTCCACCAAGTTGATTTTGTGGAAGACTATCTAAGTTTAGCAAAGGAGATGGGATAGACTCTTTAAGGCTTCTTTTTCTTTTTTTGAAAAAAAAATAAATAAAGAATACGTGCATTGGTGAGAATGGAAGTGACATTAATGATGATTTACATAAATATTGTAACATTTTATCTGGGATTGGGGGTGCTAATTTTTAGGTGTATATATTCTTACAAAATATAATTACAAAAGTATTTAGTTATTATTAGTAATTAAAATAAAAGGTAATTATTATCACTAATTATGTATTAGAAGTAGTTATAACACGTAAAAATTCCAATAATTAATCTTTATTAACCAAAATATGACTTGGTCAACATGAGCTTAGAAGTTAAATCCAAATTTTGTATGGATTAATTCAATTAAAATTTCGATGTCCATACAAAATTTAATAGCTTTCAATTAAAGGGAATTTAATAACTTTCAGCAAAAGGGAATTTAATAACTTTCCGTTGAAGACTATCTAAGCTTAGCAATTGACTCTTCTACTATGTGCATGACATTAATGATGATTAACATAAATATTGTAACATTTTATTTTTATACATAATATATTTCTTACAAAATATAATTACACAATATCTAATTATGATTGTTATAGAGAGGTAATTTTACGAAGAGTGTACCACTATAATAAAATGTCAACGATGTTATAGGTAGAGAATCGTTAATTATAGAGAAGTAAAATATAAATATGAAAAATCGGTTTTTATAGTGAAATGTTGTTATATCGAATGACAATTATAGGGAGGTTTGACTTTAACTACATGCGTGCATACACGCAGAGAAATTTAACCAATTTATAATTTTTTAATAACTTCTGTAGCCAAATTTAAACAATCTAAATATCTAAACTCTCGAAAGTGCATCTTTCTTTGGGTAGGAAAGGTGTTTGATGATATGTTCGACTCAATTTATTCGAAGTAAAGAAGTCCACAAACTTTGTTTTAATCTTGGTGTTAGGAGATTTGTGTATTTCTTTTCCGCTTGCTGGCGGGATGCTCAGGTTAACATTTTGATATTGGGTGCAACATTTAATACATAATATTCGGTCAACATATTTTTTCAGAATAGGAAGGTAGGATTTCTTGAATTAATGTTTATTTTCTCCGTGAACAAGCGTAGTTTGACACATTGGATTATGCAGCTAGCCAATAATGCCATGATGATGATGATTCTGATTTCTTTGAAGGAGACAGGGGAGAAAAGAAGGCAGCAAAAACAAGGGAGGCTGGTAAGGTATCTACCAAGAAGAAAGAGAGTGAGCTTTAATATTTCTTTCTCAGTTGCTTTTGTGTTCAATGCACAATTCCTGTAGAAAGAAAATGCAAAACACCATAGAAGTTGAATGTGGAAAATATGTTCCTCAAGTAAATCATCAATAAGCTTCATTTTATTGTTGTTACTTTTTGTAGGTGAAAAGTCATCCATTCATTTGTACGTTAAGCCTTAGGATGACTAAACTCATTTGAAGAAACAGGATGAGGTTGTTCGCAATGTTCAGATGGAAGGGCTTTTCTGGGGACATGTTGTTGGTAAGGTTTCACGCTTTTGTGCTTGAGGTTCTGAGGATTTCCTTATGTTTCTTTTTATATCATTTTGTAATGCAGAAAACTATATGGTAGGCAGTCGGAGTTGTTATTGTTAAAACTTGAGAAGATGCACCATAATGAAGGTAAAATTTTGGATTGCGCTTCTGTCTAAATTTGTCATTTCTCCTTTTCACTTTTGCTTCTGTAAAATGATTTATATTTCAGATTTGGATTATAGTTTAATATCTATTTTAAGGCTGACTAGAAAATAAAGAAAATTTGGAGCTAAATGAACAAATTTGTGGTACATCTCCGGGAAGGTTGAATTTTCTGGTTCAATGTTGGATCAAATAGATGCTTCCCTACTGAGCTACTACTATTCTATATTTCAATTGAGTATCATTGGTCAAGCTCTCATCTTTGTGTTCAAACACATAAGATACAAATCTGACACTTTATTAAGCCTTAGTTTCTACAAGTCATAATATGATATCAGGCAAAATAACTTCAGAAACTACTACTATAGGTCAATGTAGCTTTTTCCATTTTGATTTCTTTAGTTTAAATATGCAGGGAAATCACAAGCACTTCCCAAAAGAATGGAGTACCTCGAACCAGGGCACACAAATAGGCACAGGTAAAGAGAAAATCATTCTCTGTTTAGATTTAAGTTGGACTATAAACATCATCCTAGGGATTCAAAAGCATGAATTTCTAGATTCACTTTACTCTTTTACATATGACATCTCGTCTAATCTCTTCCAATAGTCTTAAAATATCGACTTCTTTGCATCTAGTAGCTATTTTAGATATTAGCTCTCTTACAATAGTCTTAAAATATCAACCTTTATATGCATCCAGTAGCTATTTTAGATAGTATTCGGATTAAAAGATTAGTTTGGTTAGCGGCTTAAGAAAATGTTCTAGCTGATTAGAAACACCTCTGAGAAGTGCTTAGACCAGTTCCGTTATCTAACTTATTTACTCATATAATGTTGATCGATGTACTGCCCAGGCAGGTGAGCAATCTTGCAGCAGCCGTTTCTCAATAGAGATGATGTTCTTGAAGAATTTTACGGCTAATCTATATCTCTAGGTATGGAGATGATGTTTGTAATACTTCATGATCTTCCACCAAATGGGAATGCCCTTTACGTTTGGAAAGAGGAACTGGTTCATTTTGTAACTTTTATGTAATTTGTATTGTTTGCGACTGGAATTGGAACTCAATTTTTTGTTGATAATTTTTGTAGGTTTTTGCATTAGAAAGCTTCTAATCTTCACACGTTAACAGCCTTATTTTATTGGTTATTTGTGGACTTCTTTCTCATTTGAAACCGAATAAGAAACAGGGTAATATAATACTAAGAGCTCTTTTCGTAGGAAGGCTTAGCTAAAATAGTCATGATATTAGATGCGGTATTATTTTATATCATGTTTGGTTGACATTTTGGGGCATGTATAGCTAATACATGGATTGTTTAATATTCCAAAGGGTGTATTATCTTATCCCACCACCATCATGGATAACTTATCCTTGGATAAAAAACTAAAATGACAAAATTGGCCTTGTTTTGTTCCAAAAAACCTATAAAGGCCAAACATCTAAGGGTATAATTGTAACAAATTATTTTTTAAGTTTTAAAAATAAATAAATATTCAAATGGTATCTTTTGTGTTCAATTTTAGTGCAATGAACCAAACACCCAACAAAAATAATCCTTGTATCATTAATTCATGTATTACTAATCCCTACATTATTAATTCCTGCGTTATTAATTCATGTATAACTTATCGTTGAACCAGACGACCCCTAAGAGTCTAAGATCCAACTTAGGTTCAGAAAAGTTGTAGTGAAACATACAAGTGGGTACTTTATGAGCGATAAAAATCCAAAAAAGTTGAAAAGAAAAAGAAATAACGAAGAAGTAAAGAACTAAGTAGGCGTTTGGCCATAGAAACCAAAAAAAATTTCACCTTTTTTGAAATGTTGGAGTTGGAGTTATGTTTGGCCATAGTTTTTGCAAATGGTATTTTTTTTGTTGAAATGCACTTGTTTTGTTTGTGAAAAAAGTGAAAAACTTGAAAACAAGTTTTTCTTGTTTTTCAAATTTCAACTACAACTTGAAGTTGTATTTGGAATTTTTATAGCCAAACACTAATTTTTGAAAAAAATGAAAATAAATTCCGGAAAAAAGTGAATAATTCTTATGGCCAAACGGGTCCTTAAAGAACAAACATAACCAGGACCAAGAACCTGAGTGAAGAAAAACCAAGGATATATGTGACAGACGAGTCAAGTAAATACTTTTCTCACCTAGATAATTCTGAATGATACTTATCCATTCTAGATAGAGCATCCGCCTGCTGCTTGCGTGCAGCTTTCTATCTGCTTCTAATATTTTGCTTTAATGGCTGGACTTTACAGTGTTGCAAATTAAGAGTAAACTATATTCCCGTCTTTTATGAACATCTAATCACATTGAATGTATGCACCTCTTTTGATGTTTTGGAATGACGAGATTGCAACACATTAAAGATAGTTTCGACAAGAATACTCTAATGGAATGTTCGACAAGAATACTCTAATGGAATGTTTTCAAACACTTTCAACGTCTAAAATATTATTTATTCATTCCATCAGTGAAATGAGTACCGTTGAACCAAAATGACTTGTTAAGATCTCCCACTTTGATATCATAGAATTTTCAATTGTAGCCATGAATCTCCTTAAAATTGTTGGTGAAAATACAACAGAAAATACGATTACAATTGAAATAAAATCAAGAAATAAAAGTATTTCAGGCTGAGGCGCGGATATCTCGCTCTCTTTAAGGAGATTCAAGCCCACTGCAGCAAATCTTTACCAGTCCAGCAGTAATCATCTTTCTTCCTTGTCCCCTCTAGGATACAATAGCCCGGCCACGTTGTACAAATCAACAAACTCTAGACAAGAAGTTGAGTCCAAAGCTCCACCAAAAAAACATCTTCCTTCAACTAAATAAACTCTCTTTTTTAACTTACTATTTCATGCACTCTATATTTTTCTCCACCCACAAAAGCTAAGGGTGACTTCTATTTATTGGTGAGAAATTCATCCTTGAAGTGAATAAGATGAGTAGTGGGAGAGTAGGATAATCAATTGAGAGAATACAACATACCCAGTGAAATCCCACAATGTGGGGTCTGAAGAGGGTAAAGTGTATGTAGACCGTACCTCTATCTCGGAAGATAGGAAGGCTGTTTCCGAATCAATTGAGAGAATATGGAGTAATAAAGAGTCGGAGGTTATAAGAGTTACAAGAGCAATAATTGCCACATTCTACCGTAACTCATATGAATAATGAGGTACTGGAAGCACAAAACTAATGGCCAATTATGGCACCAAAACGTAAGAAAGATGGTCTGACTCTTTATGCCCACTGAAAAAAGAATGAATATGGCACTTCAATATTTTAATTTGTAATATTAAGATGCTTCAAACAACCAACAGATTCTAATGATATATAAATGATATATAAACCTAAAACGATCCCCATAACTACACTAGAATTACAGAAACTTACTTCGCGACGAATTCCCTACGATTCTTTTCTTCAACCGTTCTTGAATCAGCAGCGTTTGGTAAAATAGTCATAACTCCTAGCACATAGCTCTTATTGGCCTAGTACTTATATGGTTGGAAAAGTATTTCAAAGGGCTAAAGCTTTTATGCGGAAGTTTTGCCAGATTCCTTTTAAATGTTTCCGTATACTCACTTGAAAACATGTTCCGTACCGTAGCTTTCGACTTCAATTTCCCAAAGACTTCCCTCATATACCTTTTATAGGTTTCAAAGCATTGCCCACACTTCTCATCATTGTTCCATTATATCCCCATCTTACGGGTCAACCTTGGCCTGAAGGTACCGGGCGTTATAATATGCACGACTTATAACATTATACAATTTTATACACTTACTGTAGACAATGTATCAACCTTATATAAAAGTATATAATGGTGTATAAGAGATGTTTATACACACTTTTACACTGTTATACAAAATTATAAAAAGTTATATAAAAAAATAATTTTGATCCCCTATGAACTTCAACTATGAAACTCCATCCGAAATCGGTCAAATCTTTTCCGAATAGCTTCAAATCTACACATATCCTTTAAAAAAAAAAAAAATACACCTGATTTACATGTAATGTCTACAGACCTGAATATAAGAATCATGGAAAAAGAAAAATAAGAAGAAGCAGCAGTGAAGGTCTTCGCCGGAGCTACACCGGAGTTCTGGCTATGTTTACCATTTTTTCAAATCTAGAATAAAATCTATAGCAAACGATGGCATGCGGAAAAAAAAAATGATGATGGCTAAATCGGGTAACAAATCATATATGGACTAAAACGGGTAATTATTTTCCCTAATTATCATAGTGTAAAAATCCCACAATTAAGTGTGTAACTGACTTTTCGAAATAAGTTTATGGTGCTTGTGTATTTTCCCAGATTTATATGTATGTTGTATACGAGTAGGACAATAATATGTTGCAAAATCTGAACCACTTGTTGAGTGGTATCTTAAGAGCAAATTGTATTCATAAACCAATAAAGAGGAATGCAAATTAAAGTAATAGAACATATTGTATTCTTAAATATATTGAGTAATACATGATGCAAAGATGTATTAAGAACATTTCAAACATCTTTTGAAATAATAGAATGAAGTTGTTTGCTGTGGAAAAGAAAAGAAAAAAATTAAAGACACACAACGTGGTTGATACCTAAAGCTTAATAAAAATTCAAAAGTCGAAGTTGAGTTCAAATTCAAAACCACTTTCTTCTCCTTCTTCTACTTCTACTTCTTCCTCCTCCTCTTCTTCTTCATAGCCTTCCTCTTGGGAGTTTCTATGATGACCATGTAATAACTTTTTGGCGATTTTCCCAACCTTTTTCACCAAATTCTTCTTATCCTCTTTCTTATCTGCATTGATTTCATCATTCTCATGTTTTTCTTCTGGCTTGTTTTGAGCTGGAATATCATCTCCATGTTTGTGGTGTAAATGAAGCTTGTCCTCGATCTTGTGCAGGATTCTTGACATATTGGTATGTACGTAGTTTATGTGAATTGTTAATGCAGTGGGTATCTATTGAGCAAATGGAAGTGAAGATAGTTGGATAGAACTAAGATGTCTAGCATTCTCCTATTTATTGTACTCCCCCGTCCCAAAAAAGATTGTCCCCTTTTTTTTTTAGTCTGTCTCAAAAAGATTATTCCCTTTCTATATTTAGAAACAATTTAACTTTTTGAGATGATTTACAAACACACAAATATCTAAGGCTTATTTTGAACCACACATTTCAAAAATATTCGTTTATTTCTTAAACTTTTTGCCAAACCAAAAGAGGATAATTTTTTTAGGACGGAGTAATTAGTTGTTGACCGCCCAATTTGGTTTAGTGCTCAGTTGACATAGTCTTCATAAACGTGGGTGACGGCTAGCTAGTTGTTGCTGGGACGGAAAAGGAAATAGCAAACCATGTTCTATACCTTTTAATTATTGCAAGTTGTGTGCCATGATTAGGTGGATTAATTATTGGATTTGGCTATGGTTGACGATGTTGGGATTAAAATAAGAAGGTGTCATGGGAAAGCTTATAATTGTATAAATTAGATAATTAAAAAAATTATATTTACTAAACACGCATAATTCTTTGATATGTCATTTGCTTGTAATTGTATAAATTAGACAATAAAAAAAATATACTAAACACACATAATTCTTTGATATGATTTGGTCAATTGACCTCCATATGAGAAAACTAATACTAATAATATTAAGTAAAAATAGAAACTATTGAGAGATTAATCACTCCCTAAACAAAATTCATTAACTTTAAAGGGCTACATTATGCATATTATTATGTTGTATGAGAAAAAAATATCTTTTAATTATAAAAGTCCAAAACTTTTCTTCCAAGAAAAGGATAAATATGGTAAATGCCTTTTCCACCAACAAATGCTTTTCGAAGTAAATCACAATTATGACAGAATAAAAAGATAGTTTTTAGTTATAATAGGAGTTCAAGTTTTTGAAGACCCAAGTTCTCCTGGTTAATACCTTAAATGATCTCTAACTAATAAAAATAACCCATCAAAGTCACTTTATATTTTCTAGGACAATAAAGTCACCCAGCTTGTGGAAATAATCTCCCAAAGTCACCAGCTATTGCTATTTGATTATAAAAACCACCCATTTAACAAAAGCAAAACCAAAGGTTTACCAAGATATGATTTTATAACATGAGCAAACCAAAGGCACCAAATCTTGAGAATAATGGGTTGTTTGGCAAAATTTTTAAAATCTGCTTATTTTGAGAAAGTGTTCTAAAACAAAACTTTTGAATAGTAGCAGTTTGTGTTTGGCTATTGTGCTAGTGAAATCAGTTCATTGACAACTTTAATTGTTTCAACCAAAGTCGAACACTAAATAATTTGAAGACCACTTTAATCAATATTAGATAAGCAATTACTACTTTGGCCAAAGTTCAAAAAATGCTTCTAGGAAAAAAATAGTTTTTTCAAATTTTCCGAAAAACCAACTTACAACTCAAAAAATACTTACAAAATTTTTTTTTTCAAAAAAGCTTGATCAAACACCTCGTCTCTCTAAAATAAAAATAAAAAAAAACACTTTTTGAAAAAAAAAAAAGAAAAAAAAACTCCAAAACTTTTGAATATAACTAATATAATATATCTAGAAGCTTGGCTAAACAAGCTTTAAGAGATGTTCCAAGTATTAACAAACTCCAAAACTGGAACTTTATGTCATAATATAACAACAATAATATATATGTCTCAATATTAAGCAAACCAAATCTATATTAATTTTCAAGTTTCATGTAATCATGTTGTTCAATTTAAGTTTGTCTAAGTCTGTGTTGACTTAAAAATTAGAAATAATTTATGATGCTTAGAGTTGCCATTTATTAAGAAGTGTAGAGAGTTTTTTTTTTTTTTTCTCACTCAATATTTGATATCTATTTTGCGACTCGATTAATTCGGATCACACCGACAAGTGTTACTGCAATACCTAATGGCGATTGCTAATGAATTCACTTACAAGTTTGTGTGCACAAACCCCACTTCTTATTGAGTTCAAATGATACATAAAATTGTTTTTCGTAACAACCAATAATTCAAAAGCATCTCCATCGATCAATTGCAAGTATCAATGGTAATACTTCCAAATTTGAAACAAATTGGTTCGTTGGATTTAACATTTGAAGTTTATGAGTTTTTATTATAATCTTAAGTAATAGTATACAATAAATTTATATATATATATATATATATATATATATATATAAAAGCACGAATAATTTTCGCTAAATGTTGAATGACGAAAATATCCCCAAAATATTGATCAAACAACTTTTATAAATAGAAACAATCTGCTGAAAAGAAATTCCTCGCCGTCTCATTCTCAATACCTTGCCAGTGTTTGTCTGAATTGATATATGTTTTTTTTACTTCAAGAAAATTGATATATTTTCTTGCACTTCTTTGTTATTAATATTCTTATTCGATCTTAACTAACTAATGTATTTTGCAAACTAGTTGGTTATAATTCAGGTAGGAAAAGCGAACAACTGATAGTTAATGTGTGTTTTGCAACTAGTTGGTGATAGTTTAGGTAGGAAACTCTCACACCTGATAGTTCAGGTAGGAAACTCAAAAAAAAGGTGATACTTGAGGTGTGTTTTTGACTCTTAAGCCTTCATATGTTTTGTTGCACTTCTCTGTTATTTTTTCCTTTTCCAATATTATCTAATTAAGTGACAAGAAGAAGAGGTGAGACAAGAAAAAGATATATGGTGAGACAAGAAAAAGATTATATCTATAAGCACCAAATCTAGAAATACCGTATGAATTGTAGTCAACAAATGTGCATAAGTTAGCACAAAATGAATGTCACAAAATGAATGTGAAAAATTACAATCATTATGGTAGAAGAAAATCAAAAGATAAATGAATTAAAGACGACAAATTATAAGGCGGAAAGAATTGTTGATATGTCATAAATTGGGCCAACAATTAAGCCTTCACTTTTATAGTGAGAAAGAACCAATAAACATGCTACTGTAACAACAAAATGCTTAACATCCATTGCTCGTGTAGCACAGTCAAGAACGTTTCGAGAATGATGAGCAAGTTTACAACTTGTTAAAAAGATGATAAAAACTCTATGTTTCTTGTGTTTACTACTTACGGAACTAACTCATTTGCATGTAGCACTTTCTTCAACGTCGCAAAAAATTGAGTTTGCTGTCACTGGATTTACATCTGACTTCTGGATAAGAAAACTAAGTTCATAACTTACTGTCAACCTTCTGATTTTATGAGAGAAAGACTTGTTGCAACCTTTACCGCCTTCCTGCAGAGAAGTTCTTGTAATGAGAAAAATTAAAAACAAAACGAATGAAAGAGGGAAAATAGTTTCAGTAACACTCACATTGTAAATGTTGTCCTTCCTTTTATAGTTGTCTACGAGGCAAAGAATGACATGAGTTCTTTGTCAAATTCTAAGTCATAATCAGCATTATCAAAATGACTTTGGACATCAAGCCCCAAGTCAAATGGGCTGCCTAGTGTAGCATAGGGCGAGCCAATAGGAAGTGAAGACTCAAAAGGCATTTCATGGTTATTCTGAAACACGTCTCCAGAGATATCATTTCCACTTCCGTGAAGTGATGAACCGACTCCAGAATCCCTTGGCGTAATCTGAAGTTCATTGCACGCCAACTGGGAACCGTGTTCCTCATGTGTCGACCCAAATTCACCTGAAGAATAAGAGTGATATACAGGAGGTTGATTGAAGTTAGAAAATTGAGACACCTGTAGTTCAGTGTGTACAACAGAATTCTGGGGTCCATAAGGCAACCCGTTGTTTGGAGGTCCATAATGCGATAGAGAAATTTGTGGTCCATCATTTGTGCCTTGAAATTGATGCTGAACAATAGAATCTTGACTTTCAATATGCACTCCTGATTCATAAGGGACTGCTGTAGAATTTTGAGACATCGGATAAAGTGATGGACCAGCGCCTATATATGTATCCTCTGTAGGGAGCACATTAGCTGATGGAACCAATGATAGGTTTGAGTCTTGTAATGGTAACCCTAATTGACTCTCTGTGTCGTTCTCTACAGCCAATAGTGTTTCTGAACCGTTTCTATCAGGTAATGTGTTACTATGCTCGTCAAAGTGTACCAGAGATGGTTGAGTCTGTAGCTCGGTAGGGTTTGACCTAGCACGTTTTTTTCTCCTTCGATGACGTCCATCTCCTTGCTCCGTACTTTGATGAGATTGAGGAACGACATTTAGAGGACGAACATCCAACTGTTGATTTCTCGTCTCGTCTCTAGACGATACAGAGCCAATACCATCATCGGGGCCATCGACATCATAGTCACTGTCGCTGCTTACGGAAGGTTTCTTCTTTTCACCACGGTTTCTAGCTGGTGCTTCTATGCCAGATGACCCATTCTCACTGGTTGGTTGCTGGAGGATTGATTCCTCTTTGCTTAAAACAGCCAACCAAATTGAGCTCTCCTTAGCAGTCATCTTGTCCTGCAAATAGAGGTGGCAAAATTAGCCCATGAAAACATGACCCGCCCAACCCGCACAAGTTTGGGCGGGTTATTGACCCACCCATTTATTAACTCAGCCCATAAAAAATTGGGCTGATATGTAGCCCAAATTGACACATGTAAATCTTGTCAAAATATTTTCAAAAAGACATTTTTTTATTTGATATGTTATATATAGTCATAATAAGGAAAAAAAATAGTTTTATTAGATACTGAAAAATTATAAAAGAACAACGAGATTTGAGAACTTAGTAAGAATTGCGGGTTGGGTTATGACCCGCTTTTTAGCTTATTTCAGCCCAAGTAACTTTTATGTGGGTCACTAACCCGACCATTTATTAACTCAACCTATTTTGACCCGCCAAATTCAGCCCAACCCACCCATTTGACACCCCTACCTGCAAACACTTCGATTGGCGGACTAATCTCCTGATCTTCGCAATATTAGGCGACATATGCTTAATGACGGCAGTTAGAACACCAACTTTGAACAACTTCTTCAAATCATGCGGCTTTTTGTATGGTGGTTTCTGACCTTTAGGTAGTCCCGCTTTAGCCCACCATTCCTCGCTCCCCGTAGGCCACCACGGTGGCGAGACACCTTTCTCCAGGGGGTACTTCCGTTGAGGTGGAACACAGTGTTGCATTAAAGAAGACAAAAGGGATCCCAAGGTAGCATCTTGCAAGTCTTGCAGAACACTTTGTGAGTTCCCGTTTTGACTGCCTATTCCCTCTCCTCTTGCGAGACATTCTGCCTCGTACTTGGCTATTGCAGCGGGACCATTCTTATCAAACTTCACCTTCTCCTTCCACCAAGCTCTTAAGTTATCTGACGAACCACTCACAGGTTTACCCTTTTCAGGAATAATGCCATAAACAAATCCTCGAGCATTGCAGACCTCCATGAGCTTCAACATGTACTTCAAAATCCCATCTTGAGCTCTTGACATCTTTTTCCGCCTAGCCTGATCAGTAACTTGTTTATTGTTCTGCTTCTCGGCAGCTTGCCGGGCTGCAAGTTTCTGTTTTTCCTTGAGCCGCTTGAGCTTGATTTGGTCCTTCCACATCCGTTTCTCCAATTCTTCGGGATCAATCTCCTCATCGCTGACATCCTTTTCTTCTATGTTGTCGCACTTTATATCATCCATTTCAATGTCCGAGCTGTTCCAGAACTCATCACCATCAATCATACATTACTCAATTCAAAAGTAAAATTCCAGTAAAACTATATCTATTCAACAGAGATACATTATCCAAACTCCAAATCTTTTTTTATTCGTAAAACCAGCAAACATAAAACTGTCGAAGAACACCTCAGACTCGCAAACACCAAAGAATAAAGCAATTTCAAAGTGACCACAAAAAGCAACAAACTTTTTTTTATAACCGTGTGCACCTCGACTAATTCCATGGGTAACTACTTCCCACCAAGCTAACCACACAAAGCAACAAATTCACACTGGCAAAACACACAAGACTCGTTCTTTCCCATCCACGATTCAATTTTTAAGATTGCTAATGCAGGAACCTTATCCAATTTCCAGCAACTGAACAAAAATCAAGACCAAAAACTCCACTTTCAAGTTATTGCACACGTACTCAAATTCTCACATACTACAAAAATTTAAGTACCATGTACTACAAACGATCTGAACTCATAAAATCCTTCAAGATTATAAATTTTATACCTATCCAAATCACAATTCTGATAAATTGATGAAACAATTAGTCACAACCATCAAAGATTTGATATTGGGTGCTCAAAATACATTACAATTAAAAAAGACAATAGAAAATAAACAAAAATGACGAGAGAGAGCAAATAAAACATATCCAAGATTCAATTTTTTTGAGAAGGTAAATGTAATCCAAGATTCAATTTTTAACCGGAAACAATCTCTCTACCTACCAAGGTAGGGATAAGGTCTGCGTACACTCTACCCTCCCTAGATCCTACTTGTGGGATTACACTAGGTAAGTTGTTGGTTATTGCTTCAAGAACCTAAGTTGCACGGACTCTTCATGTTCGATGTCGCACCCGTGTTGGATTCTCCAAAAATACAATACTTACTTTTGGAGAATCGGACACACACCCGTTGACATTTTTGAAGAGTCTGAGCAACACACGCAGGAACCTTGCTCAACTTCAGCAATTGAACAAAAATCTACCAAAAACTCCACTTTCAAGTTAGTTCTCACATACCCAAATCCTCAAATACTAATTAAAAAAAAAAAACTTAACATACACAAATGATCAAAACTCAAAAAACCCTTCAAGATTACAACAACAATCCAGTGAAATCCCACAACGTGGGGTTTGGGGAGAGAGCGAGTGTACGCGAGACCTACTCCTACAAAGGTAGGGCCAGTACATTTCCGAAAGACCCTCGGCTCAATAGAAAGCATAAACAGAGGTCAGATAAGGCCAAGAAATTCAAAGCGATATGGAAATGAAAATAACGAAAGCGACTAAGCCATGATGAAGCAGTTTGCAAAGGGGTAAAAAAAAACCTTCAAGATTAAAAACATAAAAACTTACCCAAATCAAGCTAGCCACAGAAAGCAACAAACTCACACTGGCAAAACACAAAAGACTCATTCTTTCCAATCCAAGATTCAATTTTTAAGGAAAAAAAAAAATTTAAAAAATTTAAAAAAAAAATCAATTTTTAATATTGCTAATGCAAGAACCTCAAATACCCAAATTCTCAAATTACAAAAAATTTAAGTAACATACACACAAATGACCAGAACTCATAAAACCCTTCACAAAACTTGTCCAAACACAATAACAAAGCTCAAATAACATCATAACTCAATTAAAAAAAAATAAAAATAAAAAAATAATGCAAATAAAAAAAAAAATTAAAAGGTTCTAACCTGATATCGACTCCAATTTCATCCATCACA
This sequence comes from Lycium ferocissimum, assembly GCF_029784015.1. Lineage (NCBI taxonomy): Eukaryota > Viridiplantae > Streptophyta > Magnoliopsida > Solanales > Solanaceae > Lycium > Lycium ferocissimum. Next base: position 28,243 of record NW_026725506.1, read on the forward strand.
GCCATGTCTATACACAACAGTTTTGCAGCAAATTAATTCAACTATAAAAAGGGTATTAGATTTTATTCTTTTTATTTTTCAAGAAATGGTGCACAGCAAAAAAAGTGCAATTAAGAAAAATTAAAAAAAGGGGTTTTAAAATCAAGAATATTTAAATGTAAGGGGTTAAAGATGAAGACAGATAGAGATTGAAAATGGTTGAAAATCCAACAAAAAGAATGAAAAAAGATTTATTTTATTTTATTTTAAAGAAAGTAAAGACAAAGATGTCTTCTAAAGGGACACAAAAAGAAGAGGCGGAGAGTAATTATACTTTTGTCTTAATTAAGTAATTAGTAATTGAGTGATCTTATAAGAATATTTAGTATTTTACCATTTTTTTTTTTTTTTTTTTTTTTTTTGTATAAATATTGAATATAAGGTAAGAAAATGATGTATATGTAATTGGGTTATCTTATAAGAATATTTAGTATTTTACCTTTTTTTTTTTTTTTTTTTGGTATGATGTAAATATTGAATATAAGGTTAGAAAATGATGTATCTGTAATTGGGTTATCTCCAGTTATCTTGTAAGAATATTTAGTATTTTAACTCTTATTTTATTTATGATGTAAATATTGAATATAAGGTAAGAAAATGATTTTGTCATTGGGTTATCTTATAAGAATATTTAGTATTTTACCTTCTTCTTTTTTTTTTTTTTTCGGTATGATGTAAATATTGAATATAAGGTAAGAAAATGATGTATTTGTCGTTGGGTTATCTTATAAGAATATTTAGTATTTTACCTTGTTTTTTTTTTTGTTTTTTTTTTTTGTATGATGTAAATATTAAATATAGGGTAAGAAAATGATGTATCTTATAAGAATATTTATCTTATAAGAATATTTAGTATTTTACCTTTTTTTTATGATGTAAATATTGAATATAGGTAAGGAATTTAATCGTACTATTTTCTAAATGAAAAAGAAAAATAAAGTTCTTGATTAATTTAAAAACTTTAAAGAAATAAATTTTATTAGAAAGTAATTTAATTTATTTGAAAAAAGTTTACGTCTAAAAAAATCATACCCCAAGTGGATATGATATAAGTAGCTACCAGTGGTGGAGCCAGGATTTCCGCCGAGGGGGTTCAAAATATAAAAAATTTAACATACGAAGAAGCCTAAGGGGGTTCAACATTTACTATATATACATAAAAAATAATTTTAACCTTGTAAAAATAGTATTTTTTTCCGTCGAGGGGGTTCGGATGAACACCCTCGGCATAGTGTGGCTCCGCCACTGGCAGCTACCCCAACACAATAATAAATATTAAATTTCACGACCCAAATCCGTGACCGATAGATAGATAATATATTGTTTAGGAAGGAATATGATTAAGAAAAAGAAAACATGAAATTTGCATATGTAGCTAATTATTATAGAAGCAAATAGCAAGAAAATATGATGTGGCAAAGGTGGAGACAAACTTCACAATCCTATAGATTACGGTCGCTGTTGGTGTCTTCCTTTCTCTGTCTTAAATTATTTGTCATTTTTTTCTTTAATAATCCCTTTAAAAATATTAATTAGGAGGGGTATGTGATTAACTTTATCATTATTTATGTTTAAATTATAATCTCTCTCATTAAGTATTTATTCTATTTGTGTGTTATCTCTATTAATTAGTGGTGGATCCACATGCATCCAAGGGGTGTCAACAGATGTAAAAAAGAACTTTTTTTTATGTATATATATTATGTGTTGACCCCCCTTAATTTCATCGTGTGTATTTACTTTTTTATATTTTGACACCCCTTAATAAAAATTCTAATTCCGCCACTGCTATTAATGACAAAATTTTACTAAATATAAAATGAAAAAAATATAATTAATTGTATCTTGAATTTTAAAATAATAAATAATTTGAGACAATTATTTTTAATAACCTATATAAATAATTTTAGACGGAAGGAGTAACACTTTCTCAATGAGTCAATCCTATTATTTGTCGTATTCTCAAAAAGAACAAAAGATGAAGATTAGAAACATGTGAAAATGTCCAGGTTCAATTAATTAATTTGTGAATGCATCCACATTCAATGAATTTGTGAATGCATCCAGATTCAATGAATTTGTGCACTATGAGTTCACGGGCTATTTTTTTTTTAATTTTTTATTATTATTTGAAGTTACGATTTTCTTTGAAAATTTATTCAATTTTTCCCCTCTTTAGGGATGGAGGGAGGAAAATATTATTTTCTCTCTTCCAAGAAAATGTTTTTTTTGTTGAACCAGAACATGAGAATCAATCACTAATCTGTGACCTATCCGAGTTAGCTCTTTAAAAAAAATAAAGAGGTGGATATTATTTGATCTTGAAATAGTTCGTCCTGATTATCCTATCTTTTATTTATTCATTTAGTCAGGTATTTTAAATCATTAGATTAAGAGAATTCAAGAAGAAAACTTGGATGGCTTGCTTGAGATTGAAGCATTGTTGTCTTTTAAGATTGGAGGGCTCACTCTAGTAACAACAACATACCCATTAAATGCCTCGCGGTGTGGGGGTGCAGGGAGGGTAAAATGTACGCGGACCTTTACCTCCATCTCGGAAGATAGAGAGGCTATTTCGAAAACCCTCGGCTCGAGAAAAAACATGATGAGAAAAGGTCGGATAAGCGGGAACCGGTTCGCAATACAAAAATGAAACTAACGAAAGCGAAAAGTCGCGATATAAAGTAGTATGAGAAAACAGAAACAGTGGCTACCACAGATAAATACGATAATCGTGGTACACGGACTAACATAGAGGGCTCACTCTAGTGTTAAATAAAAAAGATCTTCGATCAAGGGCTACCATTTCAACAGCCAAGAAAAACAATAGTGATGCAAGTTATCATCAAAGCTCAAACACTAGGGGCTAAGGCTCCTCACTCTTTCTTGTGAAAAATCAAAGCATCAACGACATTGGCCACCTAATAAAAAACTGACAGTCGATGAAGAAGAATGCTTCAAATTATGGACATCTGAGCGCTCCCCCTCGCGTAGTTGTCCTGTTTTATATATCCACATATATTAAATTCAGTATGAAAAGAAAGAATTAAAAAAGGGAAACATAACAATTTTCCTTTATTTCCACTTTTTTTTTCCCTTTCAAAATCATACAAAAACTTTAGGGCTGGTAATTTATTCACTAAAACCATCAGCCATGAACACAACACAATCGACTCATCAAGGTTAATGTTCAATTTGCTTGTCATATTCTTCTGAAAATGACATAACCAAACAACATTCACCTTGACTTGACAATTTCTTCTTTCATGGCAAGTGAAAGAGCATTTAAACAACAGCCACTTTCTACTACTACACCAGGCATTGCCACAGCTCTACTCCCCACAAAACTGCCTTCACCTACTCTAACTTTTCCAAATTTCACTACCCCTTCACCTTCATATATGTGTCCAAATAACAATGCTTCTTTGCCTATACATCCACCTCTTTCAATCTCTACCATTTCAGGATTCAACAAAACTCCACTGCTATCTACATAAACCCCTTGACTTAATTCAACTTCTGATCCCATGAGTTTCATCCAAATGACAAACAAGAATGATCCTGTTGTCATTTCCATGAAATATTCACTAACAAGTGTCCTAAATGCTTGCCATAATGTTTCCATTAATAGCCCTTTGCTCCATATTAGTGCTTGTCCTCCATCTTTCTTCTTTGTAGTGAAAAGTAGTTTTGCTAACACACAAGCCAATGCTGCTAATAGCCCTGAAGATATCCAAAAGAAAGGAAAAAACCAGTATCGTGGATGATTTGTTGTTAAAAACATCAGCCAGTTTAGAGGGCCATGAACTGAATATGCCAAGAAAAAGTATGGCAAGAATGTTTGCAATAGTGGCTGAACAAAAGTGGACCAAGAAGTTTGATACCATGTTCTTGATAGAGCTACTTCTTGATGACTTGTTTCTTCTTTTACTTGTAGTGAAGATGCTATAGGACAACCAGAGAGATCAACTTTCACATCTGATTGCTCTATGAAGTTCTTCCAGGCTGCTGGAAGTGGTTCACCATTTCTCAAATGTTGACAAATTTCATAGATCAACGAACGACCGTGATCGATTGAAGCACTTTGAGAGGCTGATGTGGCCTTCACAACATCAATCTCGTGGCATCGACGAAAGGGGTTGAATTCCAGCTTCTCTGATTGCTCCTTTGTGAGGTTCTGATCAAGAATAATTTCACCAACATTAACATATGGGAATTCAGATTCATCCCATGGCCTAGTACAGTCAAGTGCAATGTCTTGTGTTGCTTCATCCTTAGGCACTGGCCTGAATTGTAGTTGGAAAATGTAGCGAATGCCACCTGGTGAACTGACCCTTTTCTTGAAATCATCAGCAAGGAAAAGTAACGGACGCGTGTCGTTATCTTTCCTAGGAATTGCACCTGTTTCTGGAGGAAGTATTCCAATAGGCTCAACTTTACCAGAATCTTCACTAATGTTTTCATCAAAAGGCCTTAACTTGAACTTAACATACATTTCTTGTCCATCTGTGAACCTGAAAAGCCTGCATATATTCGAGTAATAATGCATCTCTGTATACGAGTTCGAATCACGTAGTGATGTCCATACTGCATCGCGAACATGTGGAACGTGTTTCACGTGCTCCTCCCTTGCTGCTAAGCCACAAACAAGCCATGTTGCGAAATCAGATACAGTCCGAGCATAGAAAGCTTTCCCTGTCTTCAATGTCAAGTCAAGAATCGGTCTTTCATAATCTGAAGCAGTATCAGAGAGTATTCTCAAAGCAGCACCACGAGCATCGAGCCTTGCATCATCATCGGCACTTAAGCTGTTGCTGTGCCGGACTATCACAGGAAAAGATTTGCCAGATTGAAAGATTTTATGGTCTGGCAATCCTTTGATATTGTCATACATCTCAAGAACTCCCTTTCCACTAACACCAATTCTGTGAAAATATCTTGTTTTGACCTTGAGAGTTGTGGAAGCTAAATTAGCAGCTAGATTGCCAACTATCTTCTTGTATTTCATATCCATCTCTTCTATCCTTTCATCCATGGTATGTTGGGTGTTCTTTATCATGACTGGGACTTGAGATCCAATGTAAATGCCACCACTATGAAGAACAGAATTCATTGGAGCAACTGAAAGTGCACCAAGAATAACATTTTCTTGGATAAGTGACTTAGGAAGTACAACACTTTGGCTCCCAACAACTGAATTGTCTTGTACCTCAATTTTCCCGCTTGTGAATCCGCTCGAGGAATACAATCCGGTTATAATCCTGCTGAAGTCACCTAGATGGACACCGTCACCTAGTGTTATCAATTTTGGATCGGAAACCGGGTTGATTGCTCGGATAGAACAATGTTTTCCAACTTTTGCACCCAAGAGTCTCAAGTATATGCAGAAAGCTTCAGTACCAGAAAGGAGTTTAGTAAATCTGAGATGGCATGCAACGTTAATTCTATGTTTCAACCATATTCTCAGTGAACCATCTGTGCTTTTAGAGAGAAAATTGTTTACAACTATGGTAAGAAAGCTGAGAATCAAGCCATGTGCCAAGTAGGCAGTTGCAACTGAGACAGCGAAGATTATCGGACTTGTTGAGGTACTAGAAATAATGGTCATGTAAGCAATGATAGTAAAAGGTAACCAGTGGAATGCTCCAGAGAGACAGATTAAGGAAAAGTGTTGAAGAGATGGAGATTTTTGAGCTAATATTATATACAAGAAATAAAGGATAGCTCCTGAGAGAGCGCTTATGAATCCGACAATGTAGATTCCCATCAAGTGATATATAGCTGTACAGAGACCATCTTTTGTTTCATTTTCAGGTTCAATGACCTGAAATCACAATAGAAATGCATTATACTATGTTGAAAAGATATACCAAATAATCTTTCAGGGAATATAGATATTAGGTCAGATGCAACTTGAAGTCACAAACTACTACTCCCTTCTTTTCATTTTATGTATCTTAGTTTGACTAGTCTCAGAGTTTAAGAAAAAAGAAAGAAAGACTTCAGAATCTTGTGGTCTTAAACTATAGCCATACAAATATCTATGACTTATTTTAGACCACAAGTTTCAGAAGTCTTCCTTTCATTCTTAAACTTCGTGCCCAGTCAAAAACCTTCACATAATTAGGTACAGAGTGAGTACTTTGAAACTGAGGGAGCATTAGTTTCTGTTCAGGAGCTAAGCAAGAAAATATGAAGACTATTTATTTTCAAATAAAGTTCATAGGATACTGTTATAAACCTTAAAATAATGTAATAATGAACTGCTTGTTATAGATAAAGAGAAAGAGACATAGTGATATTATTTAAGGTTATAAGAAGCTTAACAAGCAGATAAATTTAACTTTTGAAATCGGAGTCCTCACCTTCTTACTACTATTTGATCTTGATGCTGCCTTTCCTCCTGTTTTCTGTAATGATGGTACCTCAGTCCCTTCTCCCAAAACACTTCCTTTCTGGAGTACAGCATAAGGACCGACCGAACAGTTTTTTCCAATTCTTACTGGAAGGAAACTCAACATTCCATTTTTAACTTCATGGCCTTGAATTAAAGCTCCTTCTGCAATAACAGCTCCATCTCCTATCGAAACGAGTGCTGGATCAGTGATATCGATGGTATCCAGTACGACTGATGATCCTATCCTTGCTCCAAATACTTGGAACCAGTATTTCAGAAATACTGTTCCTCTCAAATGCACTGCCATAACTTTAGATGAAATTTCTTGTGCCTTATATAGCGCCCACCACTTAACGAAATCCAATGACCAGATGGACACTTCTGGGGTCAGAGAATAATTTGGTTGAAGGACCAAATTTCCAAGGATACCGATGCATATGCATGTTGTAGATATGCATAGAAGCCAAGCAAATGGTGCCAACATCAAAGAGATTGCATAACCAGCCCAAGGAAATGAAGTCATCAAAATAGGACTTGCCAAAATCAGGTTTCTATAGAAAGATATGGATGAGTAGGCAGGAAGGACCAGCATGAAAATGGCATAGACAAAAGCAAGAAGTTGCAATAGCATGATACCAAATTGACGAGACGAGGAAACTTCTTCAGCCACCAAATTACAAGAATCATCCTCTGAGTAGTCTGGAAGATAAGAAGGATTTGCTGCATCGTGTGGTTGAGATTTCATAACTAAATCCTCCGTGAAGCTTGCCAAGTCATCGATGCAAGTTGCTGTGAAGATATCGATTGCACCGACTTGCACTCCAAGAAAATCTGAAAGCTTTTGAGCTGCCCTTACTACGCCAATAGAATCAATACCATAAGCTACTAAGCTTTCAGTAGTAGTAATCTTGCTGATAGAGATTCCTGTCTGCTCCGACACGATTCCCTTTAGGAACTCGACTATTTCTGTTTTATTCATTCTTGGAGTTGGTGAAGGGACTGTTATATTCAAATGTGGCCTTGGTGTATTTCCCTCCCTGCATGAACCTGTGGTGAAAGATCTAAGAAGTTTCCGCTTCGACGAAATTTGATCTGGTACCACATCCAATGTTCCATCAGTGAATTGTTTCAAGCACTCAAATCTCTTTATCTTTCCAGATGTTGTTTTGCTGATTGTTCGTGGCTTGATCAGCTTAACAGAAGCCAAAGTGACACCATGTTCTTCAGCAACTTTCGCCGTAATTTCCTCAGTGACATCTTTACTAACGGATTTACCATCTCTAACTTCTGCAATGACAACTAAGCCAACTTGATCAGAGTGATCAGGTACTGAAACTCCTTTACTTGATAAGGTCTCTTCTGGTACTCCAATAACAGCGCAACAACCCGGGCGGAGGATTTCAGACGAGCTTTCGACAGTCTTTTCTATGTCTGATGGGTAAATATTTCTTCCAGCAACTATGATGAGGTCCTTGATTCTTCCAGTTATAAGCAAATTCCCATTAATTATCCTTCCAAGGTCTCCAGTTCTTGTGTATACCTGTTGAAGAATAGTTCAAAGTTGTAGGAAACTAGAATTGGTTAGGATTTGGTATTTTTTTTCACTTCATCTCTAAATAGGACTTTTAGTCAGAATTATATAGGAATAGGTTTTCCCATTTTTAGTCAAAGTAGGTTTCGTACGACAGTCAGACCTCTCTATAACAGCCATCCTTTATAACAGAATTTCACTATAATAGTCATGTTTTATGTGGAACCGATCTTTCATGTTATGTTATATTATATGTTTTCTACAACAACATTTTTCTATAGCAGCCAAAAGCTATCAAAAAAAACAACTTTGTTATAGAGAGGTTTGACTGTATTATAAATAGAGATGCTACTAGCTATTTTCTTATGTGGTGAATTGTAGAGAGCATTCAAAGATTTATTGAGTTTATGAGTAAATTATTTTCTTTCGATACCTTTTCAGAATGCGAACCGAGCTTGTTTCTGAAAGTTTTTTCAGTCAGTTCCTCCCTGCCCCAGTATCCAATGCCTGCACTAGGACTGCTGATCCATATTTCTCCTTCCCTTCCGGATTCCTCATGCACCTCACCGCTTTCCGGATCAACTATTTTGATATCAACGTCCGCCTCATTTTGATTCGTGTAGCCACAACTGACTCTTCCTTGCCAATCAACCAAGATTGGTTTTCCTTCTCCATAAGCACAACTTACAAACACACAGTTCTCCGCCAATCCGTAACCAGGAGCCATCACTCTTTGGGAAAGACCGAAAGGTCTCGTGAGCTCAATAAATTTCTTTAGAGTTTTCTGCCTTACTGGTTCAGCAGCAATCATTAGAAATCTAAGTGATGACAAATCATACTTCCATTCCTTCTCTTTGTTTGCCTCTAACCTCCGTATGACAAGCTCAAACGCAAAGTTTGGTCCAGCACTGTGAGTTGCTTTGTACTTGCTCATCGTCTCGAGCCACATGAGAGGGTTCCTTATGAATGTCATTGGAGAAAACAAAATTGCTGATCCTCCACTTACTAGAGCTGTGAAAAGGCCACCGATAAGTCCCATATCATGGTACTGAGGAAGCCAGCTCATTAGTACTGTGTTTGACGTGCTTTTGTATACTTTCCGCATTAACTTCACGTTATGGATTAAGCCACCATGAGTTATCATAACTCCTTTAGCATCTCCTGTTGACCCTGATGTAAATTGTAGAAAGCATACGTTGTCCGGTTGAGGCTCAAACTTGTCAATGCTATTCCAATGCATTTCTTTGACATTCTTAACCCAAGAATCTGTGTGTATCCAAGGAAGATTAGGCCAGCGAGCAGAGGTTGTCCCGTTTTTACGGTTCAGTGATAACAGGTTCTTCACGGAGCCCGCTCGAACGGCTGCATGATAACCGGAAGTTGACAAAATAGCCACAGCTTTGCATGATTTAGCAATGTTTTCGATCTTGAGTAGTGCTTGTCCTCCTCTTTGCATTGGATCCGATGGAAGTACCGGGACAGGCAATACTCTGGCTCTTAAACAACCAAAAAAGGCATCAATAAAATCAAGCCCCGGGACATAAACTAGGAGAACTCTGTCACCTTGCTTCATAATCGGGTTTTGACTAGCCAAGAGTTTGTGAGCAATACAAGAAGCATTAGCATTAAGTTCTTCGTAAGTCCTCTCATTAACTACTTTTCCTTCTTCACTAATCCATTTGTATAATGTCTTCTTGCAGGTTATGTTATGAGTGGCCCAGTGCTTCAAATAATCATCAAGGCTAGACAATTCCGGGAATTCCACTTGCTGAGATTCTGTCAAAGCTTTTGGATTCTTATCCGAGCAATCAGATAAGAGCGGAAATAATCTCTGCAAAAACAATGATTTTTGAATTGAATTAGTCACATGTCACACTTCAAGTTTTTCTTAAAGTGAAACTTAATCTGCATTTCAGTCTTTTTCTGTTTCAGGTACCTTAACGTAAGGAAATCTCGGTTGTGGATCAGTATGTGCAAAGTGCTTGGAGATTAAAGCCATTGAATAGGATGAATTTCTTTCAGTGAGCTCAAACGCCATTAATCCACCGACATAATAAGTGTTTTGCTGACCTTGTAGCTGGTTTTCCATTTTGTCATAGAACCCCTCCTTCATATCTGTGTTCAAATTCCAAAAAAAGTTAGTTACACCAAATTTCTAGAGTTAATTTTTTACAGGAAGGACATGTGTTTTTAGTTATGTTGCTTGGACTCTTCGAAAATTTGGCCAGGTGCGTGTTGGATCCTCCAAGAGTAGTGCATTTTTTAAGGATCCGACACGTGTCTGGCAACATTTTTGGAGAGTCCGAGCAACATGGATTTTTAGTGATAAGCTTTATATACCTTGGCTATTTACATGAGGAAAATACTTGAATCGTCGTTGCAGGACGACCATTTCAACTTCACCTCCAATCCTTTTGACAGCCTCAACAGCGAGCCGTAAAACTGTTGAACCCTCGACGTTGGCTGAGTTTCCGTAAGACCAGAATAGGAAGATGTTTGTATCGGGATAGAATCTCTGCATGGCAACTGGATTTCCTATTGCTGCAGGATCATTCATAAATTCCTCAAAGTAGTAAAATCCAACTGGCAAGTGTTCTAATCCTTTAATCTTCAGAACCGTCGTGTAATAATCGATCATCTGCACTTTACAGAACAAATCCTTTTCAAGTTCACTCAATTCCAGTACTTCACTTTCAGGATCTGTCATATCAAAACTAACATTAGCATCAACCTAATAGTCTGTTTGGCCAACCTTCAAAAATCTTCTTATTTTGAAAAGTGCTTCTCGAAAAGTACTTTTGGAGAGTAGCAATTTGTGTTTGACTAATCTATTGAAAAGTAATTTTTTCAATAATAGAGCAGCAATTTCACTTTGCCAAGGTCCCGAAAGTGTGCTTCTGAAAAAAAACTTCTGCTACTACTCAAAAACACTTATTCTACTTTATCCAGCTTTTGAAAAACAACTTCTGCTAAATCTCTTAAATAAGCCCTTTTTTGAAGGGGAAAAAAAAAAAACTTTTGACTTCTCAGAAGCTTGGCCAAACAGGTCAATACTCAAGCACGAATGAGGCTGCATATTTTGATGTACAGACTTATCGTACCTGCTGAAATGGAATTTGGTGATCTATAAGTCTTTCCACTTCTAAACGGGAACGCCCCAGATAATATGACTTTATCAAACTCCATACTTTCAAAATCACCACTGCTGTTTTTGACCTCAATTTCAATGCCTTTACCGTCACGTCTGACTGAAAGCACTTCTGTTTGGCACATCACGGTTATTGGCAACGATTCACTGACTTTCTTCCACAGGCTCGTGTATCCATCTTTGAAACGTCGAATTTTCCCAGCCATAGACGTTCGAGTGAACTCGTGAATATACGCATAAGGCATGTCTTGAACAAATCCATATCCAGAAGCAGTGTATCCATAAGCAACAGATTTTGGAACAGACGAAAAACCGCGGCTTTCAAGAAATGCAGGTGTCATATCAGAAGCCATATCACTCACAGCATGAATGCCAATTCTACCTGAATCCTTTGCTTTGTCCTGTAAATAAAATGTTAAACCAGGCCTCTCTATAATAACCATCCTCCATAACAACATTTCACTATAACGGCCAGGTTTTCTTTTGGAGCCGATTTTTTACGTTAAGCTATATTATATGTTCTCTATAATAGCTTTTCGCATAGCAACCAGAAAATATTTGGACAAAAGACGCCATTATAGAGAGGTTTGATTTTAGTTCAAACAAGCTGAATTTACAAGCTCACTTGTTTGTAGAATGTCAGTGATATAACAGAAATAGACTGACCTGGAGTTCTAATGTCAGTGATATTACAGACACATAATCATCTGCAACTTTATTGTCCTGATAATTCCCTGTTTGGCTATCAATTAATGCAAGTTTGTGAGAGTTTAATTCTACAAGCTCACTTCCTGTTTCCTTTGCCAAATGGAAAATTGTTGGAGCACTATTTGCTGCAAGGACTTGACCTCCAAGATCATAAATTCTTCCTGTTAACACAAAAAATGTGTCATCACTTGAACCTCAATCTAAAACAACTACATATTGAACGCGTTAAAGTAGAAATCAAGGTGAATATGGAAAAAAACATATAAAATGCGTTCAAGTTATACACACTGACAGTATAAATAATTTTTACACCAGTAGTGCAACTTAACCAACTATAGCAGTTTATTACCCAATTTTACATGTCAGCGAGCACAGGACATAAACTCTATATACGACATTTGTGTATACCGTCAAGATCATAAAGTCTTCCTGCAACATACAAAATACTTTACGTGTAACAGAATCTCAAACTAAAACAACCTACATATAAAACGAATTTAATTACATACACTGACAGTATAAAAAGTTCTTACACTAGTACTGTAATTTAACCGGCTATAGCAGTTTATACTCTATTTTACACTGTCAGCGCACAGAACATAAACTCTATATATGACATTTGTCTATACCTTCAACATCAACAGATTCACACATGCCACCAACTGAGTGATGTTTCCCGATGACTGTCTCACTTTCACATTAACACCAACAACATACCCAATGAAATCCCACAAAGTGGGTCTGGGGAGGGTAGAGTGTACGCAGACATTAACCCTACCTTGGGAGGGTAGAGAGGCACTTTCACATTGACAGTACAAAGATTTTTTAATAGTGCAACTTAACCGGCTATAGCAGTTTATTAGTCTATTATACGTTGTCAGTGCACAGAGCATAAACTCTTCATAAGACGTTTTTCCCGTACCTTCAACATCAACAGATTCACACATGCCGCCGACGGAGTGATGTTTTTCGATGATTGTGACACTGTTGTAACCAATATTACACAGTGCATAAGCAGCTGATATTCCACTTGGACCTGCTCCAACTATAGCTATTCTTGTGTTCACAGGAAAACATGGATGTATCTTTGAGAATTTATCTTCAATAGATTTTTTAGCATCCATTTTCAATTGTACCTGTTGATACAAAATAAGAATTTTTAGCCTCCAACTTCAACTTCCATTATGGTCCAAAGTGTCTAATGAAACAAAAAGGAATTCAAGAAGATATAATCTTGAATTTTGATGATCCAAGTGAGCAAGAATAATAACTTAATGGGAACCGAATAGACTTAGCCTGCCTTGTTATTATTTTAAGTATAGAAGATTTGCTGACTATAATCAGAACTATACATGGCAAAAAGACTAGAACAGAACTTGTTGGTTAAAAAACATTTAATTGATGAAAACAATGGTCTTAATCATTTTTTATCCGGATGTATATGCCAATGTAATGCCAATATATAAAGAAATCTAAAAATAGAAACAAGAAGAAACAAAGAAAAAATAGAAACAAGAAGAAACAAAGAGAAAAGTCTATTCAATAGCAGAATCAACATAATATTCCTCTGTTTGTCACAATTGCTAATATGTTACTCTCTACATCCTAATTTAAGTGTCTTAATTTGACTGAGCACAAATTTTAAGGAATAAAAATAGACTTTTGAATTTTGTGATCGTAAAATTAAAGATGTATGTAATGTATTAAAATGTCTATTGAATTTTGTGGTTTTAAACTTACCATGTATGATATTTGAATTACAACTTATTAAATATAGAATGAGACACTCTTTTTGAGACAGATCAAAAAAGAAAAGTAAAACACTTAAATTGAAACGGAGGGAGTATTTGGCCTTTTTTTTATTATTAATTTTCTGCTAACGTCCACAAACAAAGGGCTACAATGTGAACAATATTTATGCTCCCCCATGGTTTCCACATGGAAGTATTTGCAGCTTTGATAACTCCATTTATTATATTTTCCTCCGTTTATTTTTACGTGGCGGGATTTTAGTACAATGGTTAAATGACTTAACTTTTAGTGTGAATTTGGATATAAATTGTTCAATTTTTTGAATATAAAATTTACAAGTACCATTGTACCTTATAATAATTAATAATTCAAAATATATACTTTTTCAAAATCGTAGTCAAAGATAATCGCTCTTGACTCCCCAAAAATATAATAGTATCACATAACATGGAACAAACAGAGCACTTCCTCTATTCCAATTTATATAATACACTTTCCATTTTAATTTATCTAAAAAAAATGTTACATTTTTATATTTAAAAATAATTTAACATAAATCTTTCCGTTTTATCCTTAATGAAATAATTTACGGTCACACAAATATTTATGACTTGCTTGAGAACAAGCTTTAAAAGTTTTCATTTCTTTCTTAAATCTCGTGTCTAGTCAAACCATATCACATAAGATAAGCTACTTCGTGAGAAAAAGAAAAGGAGCCAGGAGAAAAGTAAAACGCTTAAATTGAAACGGAGAGAGAACACACCTCAAGTTTGAACCATATATGATGAACTTTGTGTTGCTACTGTAACAAGGTGAACTCTGCGATTAAATCAACAACTGATGTTAGAAGTCAGTTGTTGTCATCATAATATCAACATTTCTGTCATGGTGTTGAACTTAAATCACTAGTGATTAGTGAAATATTTGTCATAGTTACAGATTTAGAAGTTGAAGTTTATGGATTTCTACGGCCTTAAGTTGATATACAATAATAACTGCAGAGGCGGATTCAGGATTCAAAGTTTATGGGTTCTTACAGCAACTTCAAATTAATATACAATAATAATTGGGTTCACAATTAATATGTAGTAATTTGTTAATATATATATATAGGTGTAGGTAAAAGTTTCTAGGTTCCCGTGAACTAGTAGGTTTTTTCTGGATCCTCCTTATAACTGGGTTTTATAATCAAATATTTATAGATATTTGATAGATTTCTTAATATATGTATAGTGTTTGAGCAAAAATTACTAGATTCTCGTGAACTCATGACCTATAATCTATTTTCACCCAACTCCATGACAGATCACCCAATGGCGAAGTCAGAAATTTGGTTAAGGATCGATGTTCAAGGTTTAATATATATGTATTAAAAGTATATTTTAACCTAAATACTTAATATATTTTTTTATATAAGAAATATAATTTCGACTGATTATCCTTCACCGTATGTAGCTACGCTACTGAGGTCATCAACTTCCTTAACCATTGGGCACTGAACAAGCGCCAACCCCCATAAAATACAATCTTAAGACTTCAGAACAAATTGTGTTTTTTTTTTTTTTTTTATTAAGCACCGGGTGTCCGAGTCTCTTTAAGCCCACTAATCCCGGGGGTGCACGAACCCTCGGCAAGAGTTTTCCGCAAGTGCACCACGGGTAATTCGGGGGTTTCCCCGGTCCGATGGCTCTCAGAAATTGTTTGCACCCAGTGGGTTTCGAACTTGAGACCTTGAAAGGGAGCACCCCAAGGCTCAAGTCAATTGCCACCAGGCCAACCCCTGAGGGTTAGAACAAATTGTGTTTTTGATAAACGGTCGCCCAAATCTGGTCACTGCGACCTAGGTCGTAATTATTAAACCACATCTAAGCAAAACTAAAAAGAAATTAATAAAACAACCACCAAAAAGCTAATTGTTAAATTGATCTATTAATTGTTGCTGATCACAAAAGATCCATGCTATACATCATGCTATTTTAATATTGAAATCCTATTAATGATGAGATAGCCTCGCATGATAAATAGGATCTATTCTACTTATTATATGTTACATGAGCAACTATGTCATCCAAAAAAACAAGGAATATAGGCAAGAACCTATATTACTTAAACAAGAAACATCCATGAAATATTAACACTTTCATATCATTATGCATGTGAGTACGTTACAAACAATAAGCACAAGATCACTACTCTAAAACCAAACCACTAAAAAAAATAAGATATTTCCACTTACCCACAAAATTATTTTCCAAACTTACTTGAAAATGAGAGGTGATGTGTGCAATATAAATTAAAAACCAAATACTTAAAGCACCATCTATAACAACTTATAAGGTGACATAATTGAGCATTTAAACGCCAAATGGGCAACACATAAAAAAACTTACAATTCAATTGCTGAGGTGAGACTTGAGAGTATATTAGGATTTAGAAAAAAGAGAGATGCTCTTAATTTCACAACGATAGCAGACAAAGAGTGTGTGTGTGATGTATATATATCATCAAATACAAATTAACTTAAATTCCCATGATGCTTTATTCTAATTTTGATTTTGTTTACCTATATATATACTAAAAAAAATCTGATCTAGCTACGAAGTATAATTTCCCGACGACTCCCCTTTGAAGACAAAATTGATTCTGCCACTATGCATGGTGAAGAAAACAATGTGTAATGGAAAAAAGAAGAAGAAAGATAAATAACTACGTGTCTCTTCCTCTCCTTCTATCTTATTATTCAAACAATAACATTTACGTCTCAGTCTCCAATAAGGTGGAACTGTAAAAAAATATCGGTCAATCGGAGAAAGTACTAATGAAGCATTTACATAGTAAAGTTTCGGCCATTAATATAGAAGGGTACCTTAGTGGAATTAACATTCATTAAATTTATATGGCATATTATTATGAAAATCTTAACACTTGATCCATATTATTATGCATGAGAAGAATACGTAGATACGAACAAGTAGTTATAAAACCACTAGTAAATAATCAATTTACGTGACCCACAAAACAAATTTTCCAACTTACTTGAAAATGAGAGGCGATGGAAGCAATTAAAAACCACTCTTTTAAGCACTACATAACAACTAAAAAATGACACATATAGAAAATTTAAACGCCAAATGGCTTAAAAAAAAACCAAACCTTTGACAACTTTTAATTCTAACTGCTGGGGTGAGACTTGAGAGTATATTAGGATTTAGAACAATATAAGAGAGATGCTCTTAATTTCACAATGGTAGCATACAAAGTGTATATATAGTCATCAATTTTTCTTAGTAATTCCGATGATTAATTTTTTACTGTCTCTTTTTAATTTTAATACCATGAATATTCCTGCATATGCCGCACTCATAACTTTGTGAACTCCGTTTTAATTAACACTGTGATTTGGAGAATAGAGAAAGGACAAAACAATATTTGAGAAAAAAAAAAAAAAAAAAAAAACATACTCACACAAATTTATTATGGTTAAGCGATGAATCATACTACATAGACATTGTCCTTTTTTGCAGCATATTCACAAAACTTAAGAATTGGCCGAAAGAATAGTTACTAAAAATTCTAGACGTGAGAACGATATCTTTTGAAGAGAAAAATAGTGGGAGGATTTTCAAGATTTCTTTTTATAATCATTATACTATGGCACTTATAGTCCATTAAAATAAGGAATAATTACACGGTATGTAATTAGGGTAACAATGCTATCAAAATTAACACACCTTTTTAAATCTTACAAAAAATGACTCCCTCCCTCCTCCTCCTCTCTTTCTCTCTCTGCCTCCTCTCTCTCTCGCCTCCCCTCTCTCGCGCTCTCTCTCGTGCTCTCTACCGCGCATCCTCTCTCTCGATCACCGAAAAATACCCTCAAATCTGGGGTTGGTGAGCGAGGTTGTGTGGCCAGTGGTTTCGTCGGAGCTCTGCCGTGATCTCGTCGACGGAGAGATAGAGATGAACGGAGTGGGAGAAAGTCCGTTGCTGCTCGTCGGAGAGGCAGTTTCGTCTGAGAACAGAACTCCGGCGATGGCTGGTGGCTGCTGCTGCTTCATCGTTGGTGGTGTTGGAGTTAGTTTTTGTATAATAGTGTATATGAGTATATACACTCTTATACACTATTATACATTTTTACACACCTATATGTAATGTATATGTCTTGTATAAAAGTGCAATTCTTATTCAAAACCAGTCCAGTTCTATGTTTATACCCACTTATATATACAATATTGTATAATTATGTATAAAAGTATGTAAGTGCGTATTTTCGCGGATAATATTGTATAATTATATCTTTTAATGTATATACCTACACATTATATACTTTATAGACCTATATACATAATGTACCTGTCATTTGTATATAAGTGTATAACATTGTATAAAAGTGTTTTTGGTGGCTATATTTTTGCAATGTCAATTTTGGGCTATATTTTTACAATGTACGTCAGCGAAGTGTACTTTTTTGAAATTTCCCCCTAAACTAACTCTGCATAAAATTTTGGTGAGACAAAAAGACCCTTGGACAAAATGGTTCAAACTACTCAAAACCACTCAAGTTTTTTTTTTTTTGGTTCCATTCAGAGGCGGATTTAGAATTTTCTAAAACATGGGTGCACCACTAGAAATAGGATGAAAGAAGGTATCAAGTGGAATTGATCCCCATTTTTTGGATAAGTAACTTAATATTCAACCAAGTGCAACTTTCAGTCTTTTTGAAGCATTGGGGCCAGCAGAAAATATTAGATCAATTCTAGGAATATATATGTATATAAAGTACCTAATTTGGCAGAGAGACCGCATGTGTCACGTGCACCATAAATTTGAAAATAAATTTAGCTCTGTTACCATCTGGTATACGATATTCGCTTTGGGCAAGGCTGGGTTAATTTAAATTTGTGTTGTGAAGTTCCACTTCAGTTTTGGGAGGACAATACACTGATTACACTCTCTACCAAAGACAACTCTATTCCTAGAGCTCGAATTTGAAGCCTCTATTAAAAAATAGAGGGATACTGAACCATCTCACCATAATAGTCAGTAGTAACCACATAAAAAACATACAACAGGGGTTGCCTAGTGACGAAACTCTTAGGAGGTATAAATTTTCCCAAACCCCTTAATCTTGATAATATTTTTGGAATTAACATTTCTGTATTTTATTATATTAAATTGTGTTATCAATGCTATTTATTCGTAAAATTACTTTTTAATGAAAAAAATATCATTTTAAACAAGAAATGTAATAAAATAATCTAATTACTCAAAAAAGAAATTGCACGCATGAGGTCATTTTAGAATATGAGCAGAAAGAAGGAAAAGAGGAGAGTAATTAAATAAATAATCAAACAAAAATCAGAAAAATAATAGTCATGACTCTTGATTCCTTTCACTTATTATTTTACCGCGATTATACCTTATTACCCAAAGATACATTCTCGTTACGTTTAAGAAATTACGGACATTCCATATTGTTGTTGAATGGTTGCATTTGAATTAAAAAAATAAGACTAATAAGCTCTGCTCTAATACTTAATTAACTAATATTATATTATCTTTGTAAAAGTTCAACGTTTTGTTTTATGATTGGGAAACTAGTATTATAAAATTAATTGAAGATGACATAATTAACCACACTTGTGTCCCAAAAGACCGGCATTGTCATAAAAATTTTCAACACAGAAAAACCTTAACATTGTAGAACTAACAATAAACGAAAAAACAAGAAGAAGAAGAAAACAAAAAACTAACACGAATCTTTATTCCTTTCAATAATTGTACAGTATTTTTAAGTTATTAACTCGAAAATCTACTAGAGGCTGAGGGGGAGAGAGTTAAAAAAGGAATTGCAATTGAAGAACATTGATTTAATAAAAGGAAAGTATGTTTTGAAAAGCCAATTAGGAAAGAAAATGTTAAATATCTTTGATCTTTTATACTCTTTAGATGCTACTTTTGACTATGTATTTGAGGGTTATGGTTTATTTTGGACTTCTCATTATATTCGAGACTTCTGCTATATTGAAACTCTGCTTTTAAATATTTTCTGAATTCTTTATAATGTACGCGTTTTTTAAAATGGTTTATATGATGTGAGTTCGGCTATTAGGTAAAATAGTTCTTTTGGTGCACTTCAGGGCTTTCAGATTTGGGTCGTAAGATCATCCCCAATAGAAATCTTGATCAAAACTAGAAATTAATGTTGATCAATCACATTACGATTGAAGCAGTTACTATCATGCATGTTGATTCTATAATAATTAACTAGCTACCTTCTAGTTTTCTAAGCTGCAGTAAGTTCATTAAAATCACCTCTAGAGAACCATTATTGTCCACTTGATCTCTAGAGAGCCATGCAAGTGTAAGAGGCATTTTAGATTATAAATTTCAAATATCAAATAAAGTTGAACAAATTGATAAGAAAATAATGTCAAATAAAATTGAACAAACAAAGTAAATGATAATCAAGTAGGTGAGTAGACAGCATTTTTAACCATAACACTGATTTTTAGTATTTGCGTGCAATTTGATAAAAACCTTAAGCATACACAATTTTCACGTCTCGTCTTACATATGGGCATAGATGTGGGATTATAGAGGTCTTAGACTATCACTTCTTATCCTAAATCATGTTTTATCATTTTCAAGTCATGTGTGATCGCCAAATTTTTTTCGCATTCAATATTTTTACAAAATAAATGATGAATGCAAGTAAATCTTTTCTATATATGCAAGGCTGGAGTACAACTTAGGGTGTGTTCGGTATGGAGAAAAATGTTTTTCTGAAAAATGTGTTCTTGGAAAATAAGAGAATTTCTACTCATTTTCTCATTTTTTTTTTTGGGTAGTAGAAAATAAGTCTATTTCTTAATTATTTTCTCATGTTCGTTTAGTTGGTAGAAAACATTTTCTGGAAAATATTCACCAAGCCCCGCCAACCCCCACACCCCCACCCCCCCCCCAATTTTTTTATATTTTTTTAATGAAGTTTTTAATTTTTTTTCTGGATTTTCTACACCACCACCTCCCTCCCCCCTTCAAGTTTTAAAAGTTACTTTTTTTTTTTGGAGTTTTACACCACCCCCTCCAAAATTTAAATTTTTAACCACGCAAACTTTCAATTTTTATAATTTTTTTTATAAAGGTAAAATTAAATATGAATAGAAAATTCGGGAGGGGGTTTGGTGTGTAGAGAATAAAAAAAGAAAACTTTTCAAAAACTTTTTAAAAAAATTAATTTTTTTGGAGGGGGTGGTGGGTGTGGGGAAGGGGGGAGTGGAGGAAGGGGTGGGGGAAGGGATGTGGTGGTGTAGAAAACCAAAAGAAAAATTTTAATTTTTCTTTTGTGGGTTGTGGGAAAAAAACCAAGAGACATTTAAACTAAACTCTACATAAATTGAACACGTAACCACTCTATATAAATTGAACATGTAACACGTAAACTGGTCCAAAAAGTAAAACAAATGGCTTTAACACGTAACCACATATTTCTTTTAGACATTTAAACTAAACTCTATATAAATTAAACACCTTAATTCCTACTCTTTCCGATTAAAAAAAAAATTCATTTAGCCTTTTATTTTTAGTTAAAAAAAGTGTTCATTTATCAAATAAAAAAGGAATTAAGCTTATCTTTTCAGATTTACCCTTATTGAGTATTAAGAGATTAAATCCCAATACTTATTTAATTAGAGATAGCTTAGTCAAATTATCTATTTTTATCTAAAAATTTATATTTTCTTAATGGGTATGCAAATAACTAAATGAATACTCTTTTTGAACCGGAAAGAGTAGTAAAATGTTTCAATTAGACAGGTTTGGTATAAATTTAATTTTCTTTTATTTGTAATTTCATTCGTCTATTAAATTAATCACATAAAATATGTCATTTCATTTAATTTTACCTATCAACTTCAAGTAGAAAATATTTTAAGACTTATTAAAACAAATGCACATAAGTAAAGGAGATTGACATATTTTATGGTATTAACATTTAAACATGACTTAGGGGTCGTTTGGTACGCTGAATAAGAAAAAAAATAGTCCTACATAAAAATTTAATACCGTCTTATCCCTAGGATAAGTTTTTCCAGAATTAAAAATAGTGCCAGCTTAACTTATCCCTGACAGACGGTAGAATAACTATCTCTGAATAAGTTATCTCAAGATAAAATAATGAAAATGACAAAATTAGCCTTGAGATCCTCAAACTCTTTTTCTACTCCCTCCGTCCCAATTTGTTTGACACTTTTCATTTTTCGAGAGTCAAACGACTTATTCTTTGACCTTAATTTTTTCACAAGTCTTTTAAATATGTCAAATTATCAATTATGGTGGCTTATAATACTTTTTACGTAATTTTTATTTCGAAAAATTTAAAGATTTTATATTTAAACATAGATCAAAATTAAAAAAAATTATTCTCAAAAAATGAAAAGTGT
>NW_026725507.1:0-25000 GCF_029784015.1 Lycium ferocissimum
TCAGAGCATAGATATAGCAGCATTTAAATAATAGCCATTAAACAAATAGCCACGAGAATATAGAAAAATAGCCTACTCAAACATCATAAACAAACCAGCATTAAAATGTAGATAACTGAAAGATGATTTAGAAATTATCCATCAACAAAATAGTGCAACAACAAAAAACAGCCTAATAGTATCTTAAAAATAAAAGCATTCTCCATCAATATTACCATTTCATCAAAATCAGATTCAATCTTAAGCACCAGAACATCATCTGCTTAGAACCTAAGCTTAGTGAAGAACCAGCGATTTTTTCCATTCTTGAACCTCTCCTCAAGCCTAGCCTTAGTTTCCTTACAGCAGTAACCTTCTTATCACGTGCTTGAAGTACATCCACATTCACCACATCCTTCAGATCCACATCAAGTGTGTAACGTGTCGGCATGATGTGTGTGTAATTCACCAGCTTGATAAACGCCTTCACACGTGACTTCTTCGCTTGCTTTTTTGCTGAATCCTTACGGATGACCTTCTTTGGGTACTTGGAAATACCTGCAACCAAACAGTGACCGTATGGCCTGTCACGTGTTCCTTCATCGAAAGCACGGATGATTACGGCTTTACGACCAGCATATTTGCCTTGAAGAAGGATCACTGCTTTGTTTGGCTTCAAAAACTTCACCATTTTCCCTCGCCGCCAAGGACTCTACCTCTCTCGCTCTCTTTTTTCTCTCTGTAAGGGCGGATGAAATGGAGTGTAAAACCCTAGGTTTTGCCTTTATAAAGGATGGGTGGATTGTAAACCAAAGCCCTAGTTAGCTATTTCTTAATGGATTTGGCCCAATTTATTATTATTCAATTTGGGCTTGGACGAAATAAAACGATTTTGGGTTTAACAAAATGGACCTTCTCAACAGGCTGCAGGCTTGTTTTGACGGATAATTGATGCACGTGTCCCTTTTTTTTTCTTATTACTCGATTTGGGCTTGGACGAAAAAATTGCACGGTTTTCCTTCAAATGGGCTGGTTTTTTATTTTTGCATTTCAATGTCAAACTTATGCTGCATAAGTTCTTTAAAGGTAGTGCATAACTTGTACATATTATGATACGAAAATGTAAATTTATGTCCATTAAAAAATTGTTTGTCTTGATGGACAGAAATTAAAGACCAACACAAAATAGGGTGAAAAGTGCAAATGACCTAAAACTTTGGGTTTGACAAAATAGACCTTCTCAAGCAAAACTGCGAGGCTTGTTTTTACGGCTAATTCATGCAATGTCCTTTTGAGGTCACCATTTAGATTTTGTCCGCCTTTTTATAAGAGTTTGCAAATAAAGTCCTCCAAACCCTATGTTTTGCATTATAAAGGAAGGGTCGCTTAGATGATATTAGCAGTAAACCAAAGCCCTAGTTCTAATGGGTATGGCCCAATTTATGATTATTCGATTTGGGCTTTGACAAAATAAGCTATTTGGGCTTTAACACAATGGACCTTCACAACCAAAAGGGCTGATTTATGCAAATATCTCTTTTAGACCACCATTTATATTCTCTTTTTGCGTGATTTTCTTCAAAGATAACGTGTTTAATTTTCTTTTTCCTTTTAATCTTTCCGGGGTTAAGGTTGAAACCGAAACTCGGTAAAAAAAAAAAATCGCAAAGGCGAGTTTATTTGCAAAATTAGGCCTATTCGGGAAAAGTTTGGCGCTAAGAGCGAGAGGATTCTGAAACTTCCAGCTAAGTAAAAAAAAAAAAAAAAAAAGTCTTAAGGCAAACCTCTACCTTAAGGTAGCAAAACTCTGCCTTAAGGCAATTTTTGCTACCTCCAGGCATAAGGTAGCAAAAAAATGGGCGAACTAGAAAATGCTTGCCCTTTAGCCCGAGCTGATCAAACTTGCAATTTCTTTTGTAATTTTTTTACTGAGCAGGGGTTCGAACCCGGAACCAAGGAATTTTAGCGAATGGCAAAAATTAAAGACCACCCCTGCATAAGGGAAATCGTGCAAATTAAATTGTCTCTATTTTAAAAAGTTGTGCAAATATAGGGTATCAAAAAAATATCCTTTTAAACAATGTTAAACTCGAGTCTAATGTTTGTTGTATATTAGTCACCTATATAGATAAAACACTAGATTGTCACTTAAAGTTTGCAATAATTTGCATACTTTTAAACCACAGTCTAGCGTTTTTGCATAAGATTTTCAATTTGCTTAAAAAATACCTTTAGATCGTAATGTAAAAAGTCCATAAATTGCAAGCATGTAAACCAAAGCCCTTATCGGCTAGTTCTGCATGGGCTTGGCCCAATTTATTATTACTCAATTTGGGCTTTGACGAAACAAAACGATTTGGGCTTTGACAAAATGGACCTTCTCAGCCAAAAGGCTGCAACTGCAAGACTTATTTTTAGCTAAATAACCTATATATACATCTAGTTTGCAGCTGATGTAGCCCACTATATAGATAATGCATATATACGGCTCACGCATCTAGTTTGCAGCAGATATAGCGTAGTGTATCATTGGTATATAGATAATGTATATGTTTCGTGTAGCTATATATAAACATATAAACATACATATACTCTGTATATATAATGTATATGCTTTATAATCATGTATAAACACATGAAACCGACTCAAATTGCAGTGTACAAATAATGTATATGTAATGTATAGTTATATAGAAGTTGTTCAACTTCTTTTGTAACTTTACATATACATCCTTATACACTATTATACATTACATTTACATTCTTATACACTATTTAATGTATAAATAATGTATATACCTTGTATATCTATCTATACTATATTAAAAGCACGAAGGGCCTTAAAAATGTTGATTGAACTTTTTGCCCTTCATTAAAATACTCTACAATATACAAAATTGTCATTTACTATTTTCCTCATTAAATATATGTGTAAATTAATAATATTCCTAATATTTAGGACTTCAAATCCAACTAAATTTTGGTTATTAAATATAAAGTCATTTGCATGTATAAATCTTATAGGAGTCCTTTTCTTTCCTTTCATAGCCCGTGTCCTCATTCAGAAAATTTACACATAACTTAAACATAATAACATTATTAAACTAATAAACTGGTCCGGATTATTAGTTAAATATGGAAGAAGATACTTTCTTTTTCAACGGACTACACGGCTAAATTTCACCCACTTTCAATTTCTTTTAGTTGTAGGATCCTTTTATTACTATTTACTATGATATTAGGAGTCCTTTTTTTCCTTTATATTAAAAGTGACTTTTTAAATTGTTAGAGTATTGTTGGAATTAAATTACAAGAAAGAGAAAATAAAACAGAAGGAAAAATTAAGGACAATTTAACTAGTAAATAATTTTTCCCATCACGGGTCTTTAAAATATGCGTTAATTTATTATGAGAAAATCAGCTAAAATTTTGGTTATTTAACTCTATCCTTATTTGATATAGGTAAGAAATCCTAACACTTTTAACTCAATGACAATTTTACCTTATAGGAGTATAAAAAAGAATTTCTACAATTCTATTTAAGTCATATTTAGGATCATATTTTACTGTAACATGCCATTTCTTCTACTTCTTCGTTTCTTCTTTATCTTCTTGTTATAGTTTTGATTCAAGTCGTTTGCTTGAATTTATCGTCATCTTCCTTTCAACCTATCTTTATTGTAAGATTATATATGAATTACATAATCAAAGATTACTTTTTATTGATTGTTACCAGGGTCAACCGGCGAAGAGGAACGCATTAAGATTTGTGTAGATTGTCATTGCTCCACGCCAATACTTTGAGAACTTGTATTGGCATGTTTGCACGCATCTTGTTGTAGAAATCACAGTTTACGACTTTTGGAACTCTATGTCGTAAGTATAAGATGATTTGTCTATAGCAATTGCTCTAATCGTGTAATTATAGCTAAAAAACAACAACTGGCAATTAGTTCTCCTCTTTTGATAATTTCGTGTGTATTTTCTTTCAGTTGAATTTTTTTTAATACATCTCTTTAATTTGTTATAAATTACTGAACATATCTCTTTAATTCTTCTTCGTACTGGTAAGGGATAGAAAATTTTAGGTGCTTGGAAACCATTAATACTTCAAAGGTAAGTTGTTCTAATTTGGCATCTCATTGGAAGTTGCAAGTGATAACGGAAAGCCCTGGTCATTTTTAAGTGGATAAGTTATATGTAAACATGTCATGCATATTCTATCTATTTTGATATGAACCTATGTCTTAAATTTTTGATTTTGGTTGCATTGCACTTTCAATGATATATTTTTTTTCCTTGGTAAACATGTATTTTAGCGTGATTTAATTTGGACATACAAAATAAATCCATATCATGTCTCTGATGATAGATACTGATAAAAAGTAAGTTCATTTACAAAAAATATTTTTTTTGGTGTGTTTGTTATTTTTTTTTTAAATTTAGTTAAACATTACTGAGAAGGAAAATATTGTTTCATCAATTATAGTGTTAAACACTAAATCATGCAAATTTGTAAGCTTCAAATGTTTTTTTTTTTTTTTTTTTGGTTTTCCCTAAAAAGATTTAATGCCTTTTACCAACTTCATCTAGCTCACTATTGATTTCGGAAAGTAGTTGTTGGTTTTAAATTTTACATATATTGTAATATTGCCTCTCAAACTGAAGGTGTTCAAGGAAGAACTTAGTTACCATTACTTTGAATTTTCATCAAATTGTCACCTCCATTTTGCTTTGTAATTATTCTCCATTTGCTTTGTGTAGTCCTGCCCTTAGATAGGAAGATTTGGAGGTCGAGAATTAGGATAGTAGGTAGTAGATTTTTTTTTGTAGTGATGTGTGAGAGAGAGGTAGGGGGTAGCTCTTTCATCTCCTTCTCTCCTTGCTTTAGTAGTATTATTTTGGTATCGTGTAAATCTTTAACCTTTTGGGGTCGTTTGGTAGGAGGATAAGTTATCCCATGTAGATGGGATTGGGTGGGATAAGATGAGATTACTAATCCCACCCTTTATGTGGGATTACTAATCCCACCTTTTATCCCATCTACATGGGATTGGAGGGGATATTAAAAAAATTATCCCACCAACCAAACATAGGATTAATTCCAATCCCATTGGATTAATAATCCATCCCATCCTATCCCTCCTACCAAACGACCCCAAATTTGTGTATAGTACGATGTGTTGCTTCATTTGTTTGGTCTCTTGATATATTGCTGTCTTATTTCTTTTGCAACCCTACATTGACTTCGTTTCTTTTGAGTCGAGGGTCTATCGTAAACAACCTCTCTACCCCATAAAGGTTGAGGTAAGGTCTGCGTACATCTTACCCGCCCCAGACTCCACTCGTGAGATTACACTGGGTATGTTATTGTTGTTGTTGCTGCTGCTTTGTGTAGTCGGTATATGTCTATTTTTATTTGTTTTTTGTTTAAAAGTTTGTTCTCCGTGCAATCAAGAGGAGTTTGGTTCGTATTCAAAGTGACCTTCCAGTTGAGAAAAGATTTAAGCAACATTTCTCTCCATTTTCACTCTCTCCATTTTTCCCTAGTTCCTATTTGGATGAAAGACACATGTCATAGTTAATAATTAATGGTTGAGATCTAATTGCCCAAATCAAGGTCCTAGCTATAGTTAAAATAACAAATATTTTCTTTATTTACTCTAAAAAATTTGACAATCCCAAAATTCTAACTAAAGCATTATCTCACCCATAAATTAATCCTAAATTTTTTTCTTTTCCTATTTATTATGCGCTTCTTCCTTTTTTTTTTTTTTTTGCTTCTTTTGAACAATTTTTTTTTTAAATGCAGCTCTTCTTAATTTTCCCCCTGCGTCCATCCGGATATGTTCCCAATTTTTTTTTTTTTTTTTTTTTTTTTTGTATACTTCTGCCCGCTTTAATTTTAATTCAAGAAAAGAAAATTTATAAGTCATTTATATGACACGTAATAAATAGGAAAGAAAGAAAATTTTAGGATTAATTTATAGGCGAAATAATGTTTTAGCTAGAATTTTGGGATTGTCAAATCTTTTTAGAGTAAATAAAGAAAATATTTGTTATTCTAACTATGGTTGGGACCTTGATTTGGGAAATTAGATCTCAACCATTAATTATTAACTATGACATGTGTCTTTCATCCAAATAAGAACTTTGGGAAAATGGAGAGAGTAGAAATGGAGAGGAGCCCCATCCACAATTAATTAATTATTCTTATAGGGTTTGACAGTGGGTAAAATAGGTAGGGTACACACGCGTGTATGCAGAATAGTATTTTACAGTGGGTAAAATAGTCATTTAATTATTTACCTAATCTTTAGGACTTTGAGATCAACTAAAATTTTACCTATTAAAATTTTCCCCAATTTGGACTAGGTGTTGAAGTCTTAATATTTAGAACTTTTATCCAATATAAATCCTTTGATTTCTTTACTTAAACTATCTAAAAAGCTGATTTCAAGTTAAAGAACGAATTTGTCTAGGACATTATTTGGGCATTTCTAACGAGGATGAAATAGTAGAAAATAAAATATATTCTAAATTAATTGTCATACTTTTTTGTTACACTTATTCGAACAAATGAAAACTCTCAATATTATTTTATATATTAAATTATTTCACTACTAGTAAACATGAAGTAGGGACAAAAAGTTAAGCAGTAAAATTCGTCGCTAATCCTCTTTAGCGATGGATTAATAATCAATTAACAAAAACTATTCTTAGCTACGAGCAATATGGCGACGATTAGACAAAGTTCGTAGCTAAGTCCAATTATTTTCTGTAGTGTTTGTTGTTAAATGAGGTACACACTGTAGTTTTTGTGCGTACAGTGAGACTAATAATGTATAAATATTGTATACCATGTATAAACAATGTATTCCCTCGGGGACTCAAAAGTTCATATCGGTCACTCGAAATCCACTCTAAAAATAACCAAATCAGTCGGCCATAAATCTTCTTTGCCTCCTTCCAACTTCAAAGTCTCCACTATCTCTTATTCCCCGGTGAAAACTACACCACCTCAAAAAGAGAATTCTTCTAACAATGAATTGTCTCCCTCGTCGAACAACTCAACAAATTCTAAAATCAGTGAGCATCCGGAGCAATCCCTGAGCTCAAAAACGAACACCCCATCTAGACCGCGATGAGATTTTTATTCTTCCATTGAAAATTGGAGAGAACTCTTTATTCTATTAATCAAAAAAGAAATTCTCAGCTTGATAAGAAGAGACATAAAGTGGTGTTTAGCAATAAGATACCGAGTTCGGTAAAAGAAGGAAAAGCTCTTGTACTCTTGTCTTATATTGCAGCCTTCTGATAATTTTATAGATTTTCCTTAAGTAATGCTGGAGGGAAATGGCGAAAACACACACATACATATAGAGAGAGAACTTTTTTAATATTGAGGTGGAAACTTGTGCTAAACAATTGGTCCACTACTTATTCGTCCGGAGTGACAGTCATGTATTTATTCATTTGGTTGATTTTCAATGATTGTGCTTTTAATAGACATTCAGCTCACAAGACTCACAATATTACATTTTCAGTTGGTAACGTTATGATTTGCTTAAAGAATCAGTTTTAGCAAGATACTTATGAATAGATGCGGCCACCGGACTTTTGTAGTCCCACTGAGGTTCCATGGCACCGCAATTTTCCATTGTGGCATCATAAGCAAGCTGGAAAAGTCGTGACCCTCCTCTTCTATATAGAGATCTCCCCGTCTACAGCACCCCATCTTCTGCTGCCTGATCATGTTCATCACCCTAATCATCTTCCACTGCCTCATGTTCATCACCCTGATCATCTTTCACTGCCTCATGTTCATTACCCAAACTAAAACCCTACCTTTCAAAAAATGGCCTTATGCTCTATGGTAATGTTAAAAAAATAAAAAAAAAATAAAAAAAAAAATAAAAGAAAACAATTTTGTCTAGTCTTATTAACATTCTAGGTCTTGAATTTGAATCAAAGACGGTAATGATTTGGTTAAGTGTAGTATGGAAGATCCTAATTTTCACAATATGCACATTGTTAGTATCTCAGGTTTTGAGAAATCACGATCCTAATTTTCTTTTAACCTGCTTCACCTTTCCAGGTTCATCTTATCTCAAATATTAAAAGGACCTATGTTTGTATGTGTTTATAAACATAATATTTTTGTATGCTTATTAGTATGTGTTTATAGTTTATAGTTTTGTATGCTAAAAGTTAGTATCACATCTTATTATAATTTGGGAAAAGTTCTTTCAAGTCAATAAAATAATAGGTATTTGTTTCAATACACCACCTTGATTCTTGTTGTCAAATATCTTTTTGGTAGATAAGAAGAATTAAGTAGCTTAATTTAAAGTTCTAAAATATCATATAAAGTTACATTGAAATAAAGATTTTTTGTGTAATGGAGAAAGGGTCATAACTCCATCGACTATATTTTAAAGATATTTTGTGATTTGAAGCAATGTTATAAATTTTCGTGTTTTATGACATTATTATTGTTGTATCTTAACTGTAAAATCATGAATTTATTAGTAAATGCTTATCCTACTTAATTTAGAAAAGATTAAGAAACAAAAATATTTTTTATTTTGTAAGAAAAAGAAATTTTATCGTTATCTAAATAAAAATTAATAATGGGGTTATTGTGATCATTTATATATGACCTATATTATCGATTTAAAAAGTACATGGAGTTATTATATTTTAATTGATGAAACGAGATTAAGAAGAAAAAAAAATATTATTTCTCACTTTTTTATTAGTTAACGGGATTTTGAAAGAAAAGAAACAAGAAAAGAGTTCTTTGAAAATAATATTTTTATTAGAAAAATAACGTGTCTAAAAAGATAAGAAATCACATGTTTATTAGGAAAAAAACATTTTTGACCTAATAAAGTAATAATAAGGGCATTTTTGCACCAAACTATTAATGAATGACATTTTTATTCAATTTCACATAATTTAAGGAAATTTGACCTTTTTTCCGTTAAAAAAAAAATTAGTTGCTCCAGAATATTTTGAAACCCGACCTTTCACGGATTGTGTTATAGGATTCCCGAGAATTCGCATAAAATATTCTTAATGGACTTACATAGTACTAGTATTATTTTATTACACGAAATTATGTGATTTCCTTCTATAGAAACCTATAAATACCCGTTGGTTGTTGCCAAATTCCTCCTTCCTCACAACTGTTTCTCCTTCCTCATAACTCCTCTCTGATTTTTCCATTCAACTTGTTTTTCACTCACATCTAAATATATGGACGGAATAGTGAACAAAGCCGTTGAAGAACTCTGTATACAAGGTTGCAAAGGCTGTGCTTCAGTTCCTATCAGCAATCTCTGGCCCAAACTAAAACCCTACCTTTCAATCAACGGCCTTGCCCTCTGTGGTAATGTAAAAAAGGCTATTTTGTCTAATCTTATTAACATTCCAGGTCTCGAATTCGAAACGAAAGACGGTAATAATGATTAGTTAAGTGCAGTGTGGAAGAAAGGGAGATATTGGATGATTTGAATATCGTTGTACCGGAGTATGCTTGATAACTTTAGTAGGATTCATGAGGTTGAGGTTTCCAAGTCTAAGCTATCTAAACAAGAGTTAGAAGCTCTTCATCTTCGGAAAAGAGTCCTTCAACGCATCGCCATTGCAAGGTTTGGTTCATCTCCTCGATCTTTTCCTGTAATTGTGGCCAATTCAACAATTTAGGATTAGTGAGTTTTGAGTGATAGAAATTTGGTCTATTTGATATATATACATTTGTTACTATTATTATAAATGTATATATATTTAATGTAACAACAACAACGACAACAACATACCCAGTGTATTTCCACAGGTGGGGTTTGGGGAGGGCAAAGCTTACGCAAACCTTACCCCTACCTCGTGGAGATAGATTGCCTCTTTCCGAAAGACCCTCAAGTCAAGTAACACATAACAACACAATTCGAAAAAGACAATAAAGAAGTAAAAAAGGCATAGCCTATAAGACATAGCAAATAATAGAGAAAGCGTAACATAACATTCAGAGCAAAATATGCGATAACCGAAGCCCAAGAAACAAGTAGTAGTAGCAGTATATATATGCATTGTGCAAGGGCAAATTTAGGATTTAGAGTTCCTGATGCGGTATAATAATATGTATATCTAGACTTAGAGTAGGTACCCATATTAAATATATAATCTTTAAAGAATTTTCATTTACTTAGACAATATACATATTTAAGTCAAAAGAATGGGTTCAGATGATGGATCCCGCGAAATTAAAATAGGCAAAGAAAAGAATGTTACCTTCTCAAAAAAAAAAAAAGATAAGCAAAGAAAAGACTGCTCAGTGAAGCATACTTGGTGCACTGTAAGACCTCGTTTGGGTGTGCCTAATTATGGATATTCATCATAAGGTCAAAGTTGTAGCTTTTTGAACAAACTTTTGAGAGATAAAACTTAGGTAAACTTGTAAAATACAATATTATTCTTTATTACACCTGGAATCCTATTTTGAAAATGGTGATATTCAGGCCAATGTGTGCCTCACCTCGACTATTCTATTGTATTCTTCCACCAGGTAACTCTACTTTTTCAAAGGTTAACAAATAAGAAGAGAGTACCTAGCTTTTTTGCCTCTATCAAGATTTGAACCTTGGTCTTACTGAACCTGTCATGCTAACTGTGAGCAGAAGCAAAGTAAATATTTAGAAGCTTTTTTCTTTTTAATTTGTTTTTTGTTTGACCTCGACAACTACAAGTGTCTGTCCCTACTCGGCATATTTAAGTTGAAGAGTCTTCTTTGTCTTTTAAAGCAAGTAACAAGATATTGCTCAATCAATCTGCTTATCATGGTTCCTAGTGCATTGACAGAGCAAATGGAATTACCCAGAGTGAGCTTACCAAGGAATTCAACACTAAAGCCAATAACTTCTTCCACATATTGAAGGAGCTTCAAACTCTCGGACTGATTCTGAGTCATCAAGTAACAGTTTGGGAAAATGAGACATCCAACGACGGAAAACTTATAAATAAGCATATTTCTACCAATATGCTTTATCTAAGCCTATATGGAAAGCATTTGCGCTGTCAACAGAGACTTGAAATCAGAAAGAGAGGTTTGATGAAGGATGATAGAGAGAATGTGCTTATAAAAGATGATCTGCCCAGTTTGAGAGATATCTGTAATATTCTTGAAAAAGCTAAGGGGAAGGTCTGGCATCTCTCGAATAATTGTTGGTATCTCAGGTTTTGTGAACATCACAATCCCAATCTTCTTTAAACTGTTTCACCTTTCCAGGTTATTCCCATCTCAAATATTAAAAAGGACCTAGGTTATCGAGATGCTGCTGGACATAAAAGATGGGCAAATGTAAGTCTTTATCATTTAGGATGCAATAAATTGAAATTCAAAAGAAATATTTATGAGTTGTATTAATTGTTTAATACGTTATCTGTCAGATCTTGCGCAAGTTGACACAAGCTCAGGTTGTGGAGGTAATTGAAGTAAGTAAAACAGTATCAACCAAAGTTGCTAATAATATTTGTACTTCTCCATCTTCAATATGGATGATACTAATTTCATTATAATCCAACTTGTGGGGTTTCTGTTCTATGTTTAATTAACTGTTGTACTTAGTTTCCTGTGTATCCAATAGCAGCATGAAATTTCAATGTGCAAAAAAACTTCTAGGCTCATCATTGAAGTAGTTGTTTATATACTGATATTAAGATCGTCAAGGGGTAGAAGAAAAATGAGAAATGAAAGAAAGATGTAAAGTCATGGATTATGGATAAGGAGTCTATAATACACATGATGTTTTATACATGCTTTCTTTTTGGTTTTTGTTTTTTTCATACTAGAAATTAATAAGTAATGACAAATGCGTTGTGAAAAAAAGTAAATGCAGGGGAAAACAGCTTGAAGTGAATTGAAGAAGGAGGATGTATATAGGTTGATTATCTTGTCCTGGTGCTTGGAGGAAATTCTTTCAGATTCATCTAAGATAGATTACTTGTCATGTATGGTCTTGTGAAATAAACTATAGATGACTTGTCATGTATGGTCTTGTGAAAATAAACTAAGTGACGGGCTAAAGATTTCATTAACCTTCCAGTTAAATCAGTAATTTTATGAATGGATTGATCAAAAGTGCTACTGATCGAGTTAGTAGTTTGGGGATGTTACATCATTGATATCAGCAAGGTGATTCAAATGGCACTTCTACTATACTCAAAAGACCAAAATATTCTCATTCATTTTTAATAAAGGAGAATTTTCCTTACAATTAGTCCTGTTTTCATTTGGTAATTTTAAAAATGATCAACATGTGGACTTTATTAATTAATTTATTCACTGTTCACAGAAGGACAAGTCTTTGCGTCTTTTAAAGGAATTTTCACCAATGCACTTCGATACTCGCAAACGTCGATCTGATGACCTTGGCCGAGAACAACCACCGACAAAAATAGAAAAGAGAGATCAGATTGGCCAACAGATTGTGGAGCTTCCCATTGAGCCTCAGACTTGTGGCATAACTCATGCTGAAGGATCCAGAGAGATCAGAGATGTTGAAGTGTGTAAAGTTCCTATTGTTGATATTACCATCTACCACTTTCATGGATATATTATTTGAATTTCAACTGCCTGGATCTTTCGGAATTTCTTCCGTAACGGTTCAGATATGGTCTTAAGAAGTAACAGTGGGTTACTTTGCTGCCATCTCTTTATGAGTATGAGTTTTTGCTGTGCTTTATATGCCATCCAGCTGTTTTACATCCTTCTTATTTAAGAGAAGTGTAGGAAGGATTATAAAAAGAATAACAGAGAGTTCCGACTCTGAAAAAAAAAAGCATGAAACAGCATGTCCTAAATGCTGATGAATCTCTTCTCCAGTTTCCTAGTTAAAAATGTCTCTTCTCCGTAGCTTAAATAGAAATATTTTTACTTAATAAAGTCTGTTAGAGGATAACTGCTAAGATCAGACCTCAATTTGGGGCATAGATGCCTAGTTGACTTAAACCCTTTAGAAACATGACAACTGCTACACCTTTAGTTTGAATATCCCAGTCTTCATAAGTTGATTTCTACTTTGTGAAATTTATCTTCTACCTTGTTGTCAGAACTCAAACTTAATATCCTTTAAAGTATGAAATGGTACGAGAATACTAGTTGTCCTTTCCACCCAGTACATTTCTTAAGATTGTTGAATTAAACTACAAATTCTTGCATGATGCACAATATCTCACGGATTCCATATGCCACTGTGTGATTTCTGCCTCTGCTTTTATCTGGATGAAGAAGGTTGTTTCCAACTTTTCCTTGGTTATCAGTCTTTCACCTGCAAACATAAGAGAGCAAAGACCAAATTATTTCTTATTACTTTGAGGCAACTTATGCATTTGTATAAACTTCACTCTTTGTTTGGTTGTGCGTTAGGATAGTATGGATATTTCTGGTGTAGATTTTACATGTTGAAGACATTTGTAAGCAGAGCTTTCAGAGATTTTCATAGGTTCATGCACCATACAGTTATAGATTGCATCAAAGAGGATACAAATCAACTTGGTTTTGAAAACTATTTTTGGTTTTGTCTATTCTTACTCCATAAACATTTTATATATCATCAAATTCAGATTAACAAATCACAAAGTGTGAAAACGTATTTCAAGAGCATATGCTATCTACTAAATAGGGGGCACATGAAATCATTGAGAAATATATTTTTTGACATTAAGATAGCTTTACTATGCATCATATACATAAAATGTGGTGTAACCCGATTTATTTTTTTCCATTTGAATTGTTTGTCCACCTTATTTTAAAGCAGGGAATACTTGAATCTTTATTTATTTATATATTTAGGTCTGCGATAATAAGATTAATGAGTCGAATAATTTCTGATTTAGTTCTTTCCATTTAGGGGTTGTGTTCTGGTTGCAGTAGGGAAACTATTATTTCTCATGTTTGCAGTACAAGATTGTTTGTGGCTACTTGGGGTTCAGTGGTTTGGTAGTTTCTAGGTAGTTGGTAAAGTATTGTTTGGCAGTGGGAACCAAAAAAAAAAAAAGGTTATTGTTTTGATGTATTGTTTGGCAGTGGGAACCATTTTTTTTTTTTTTTTTTTTTTTTAATATTATACTGATGCACATTCTCAGATTTACATTTCTGTACTCAACTGGTACACTTTTCACCTTTTTGTCTTTCTCTATCAAGGAGGTCCAGTATCGGGGAAACAATAGAATGAGCACTGCACAGAATTCTTCCAGTGATGTGAGCAACACAAAAATGCAGATGATGGGTTCTTCTGTATGTGACCTTGTTCCTGTAAAAACTTCGGCAACTGAAACAATATCCCCTAGATGCCAAGCATACAAAGCATATCCCAGTCATAAACTGCGAGCAGACTGCGCAAGGGAACAGAGGGAGCACTGGATACTTAAAATGTTAGAGGTATTGGGCATCTTAACTACTCTTTTGCTTCTGCATTGAATATAGGTCTATAGATTTCAGTTTAGATGAACCAACTCAAGCTATTCTTCTTTGAGCAGGAGGAGAAATTTCTTATAAAACCTCACTTACAAAGACGACTTGAGAGACTTGAAAAGGGCAGGCACACATCAATGGACAAAAAGACCTTAGAACGCAGTTTGAATAAGCTTCAACAAAATGGACACTGTAAATGCCTTGACGTCTTCTTCCCTGCTGTCACAAACTTTTGCGAGAACCTTAAAAGGGTCGTGGTTCTGCACCCATCCATTTATGAGTTATCTCCTGCACTGTTGGTTAAAATTTATGATAGAATTAGGTCCTTTGAAAGGGAATTGCGTGGAAAAAGCTTTTCTAAGTTTCAGAAGGGGGATGCACTTCCGATAGTGTATGATGATGTGGGCAGAGGACAACAAAGAATAGAGATGGATGTCCAAGATGCACTAGCTAAAAAGAGTTGTGGGAAGAAGTCTCTGATGGAAAAAATGGCTCGTGCAAAGCTTCTTCACATCTATCTATGGGAGTATGTCAATAGTCTCCCTGATAGTGAAGATACTTCCTCATCTGGTAAATACGGTTATGATTTAAGAAATGATGACAGCAGTTGCAAATTGGTTGATATAGGTTCAGCTATCGAGGCCATGCAGCTTGAGCTGTTCTTACAAGTTTCAGGTTCTGTTAAAATGCATGAGAATGTGTTTGAAAAATGTGGGGATTATTTACACCTTTCTGGTATTCCAATGAAGGACTACACGTGTCTGAAAGATACCCCGTCAATCAAGGAGCTCTCACTGTTGATTGCCGTTTTACAACGTTTTAAGGTATAATTGAAAATCATCTTTGAGATACTTGATATTTAAGTTCTAACCCTTATTTTAGCATATGCAACGCTTTCCCAAGTGATAAAATCTTGTGGTCCATTCTTTCCTAACTAAAAAAAAAAAATCTTATGTGTATGTAGTCTGATTCCGGAAAATGATTCAAGTCCAGGATTTGGTCCATTGTCTTCCTTCTATCCACCAAACATGATATTTTTATTTCCTGGGAGAAGGATCCCAAATTGTTTTAATAAAATATTAAGAAACACCGAGTTTTTTTGTGTGGAAAATTTGCAAAAAAAAAAAAAAAAAGAAGTAGCTTGTTTTGCAATTTGTAGAGATTGAGGATTTTGATACCATGAATAGCTATAATATGGTTGAGGGAGTTGATTATGATCGAGTTATCACTCTTTCTTTTCTTTCTTGTTTTGGCAAGTAATGAAGTAGTTTCATCTTTGTTGGCAGTTGATCCGCCTTGTTTGTGGTGAACATACGGTAGATGCCACTCAGGTGACACAAATCACTCTTACTCATGCACTAGAGCTTAAGCCTTTCTCTTCAGCTGCAAGATCATCTTCCTTTCATGGTCCAGATTCTTGCCATCAAGTTAGACATGATTTTGTTCTTTCAAATAGAAAAGCTGTTGATGAGTACTGGAACACTTTGGAGTACTTTTTGGCTGGACCTAATCCAGAAGCTGCTTCAAATGCTTCCCCAGGAAATGATGTTCCTGCTGTTAAAGAGGTTTGATATTGTAAACACAACTTGCAATTTTGTCCTTCTATTGTTCTTGGATGAAGATGTTCCCCTATGGAAATGATGTCAATGCTGATCCTTTGGATGTTCATCTTGTAAATACTTTATAGGGCTAAGAAGCAGCGATAGGGCTCATTTTGCTATATCTGCACAAGAGCCCTCTCCTTCAAGCTTGAAGACACTTTACATCCTTTCTCTCTTTCTTTTCTTTTTCATTTTCTAAGCTTAATGTGTTTATAAGATTTTATCTTGTGGCTGGACCAAATAAGTTTGAGTTTCTAGAAAACGGCAAAGGTGTCTCGAAATCATTAAATAAAGATTGTCACTTAGCGTTATTATGAAAAATTTACACCCAAGTTATGCTTTTGGGGTTTGCAAGGTGGCATTATTTTTTTTTTTTTGCTCTTCCCTGCCTTAAAATCTGTTAACAGTATTGTTCAAATGAAGTTAAAGATCATCCAGCTTGTCTGCCAATTGTGCTACTGCTTAGCAGTTAACTTGTACCTTTAAAAATATCAGTTTTATCAAACTTAAGCATGGTCACTTCCTTTCTAGAAATTGTAAGCAATATGTGAAATTGCTTTTAACGGATTATGCATATACAAGAAGATGTAAGTGATAGAGAGAGGATATTGAAAACTGAGTTGAAATAAGAGGAGCAGGCCCATTATCTACCGAGTTTTTAACCATGCGCCAATTGGCCCTCAGGAATTTCTTGGTTATCAAATAAATAAATAAGAGAAAGAAACAAAAGCTTAAACATTATTTCATTTTATCCTGCATTAACATATTTTACGCATTTTTATTATGAATGATTTAGAAGACACAATGTACAGGTACTTCAGCGTTTTCACAATAGGAAGCAAAAGCGTCTCTCTAGATCCCAAGGAGTTTTAAATTCCAAATGGATGGTTCACCTCATAAAAGGACGAAATAATTCTTCACGGAAAAGAAAGAGGTCATCAGGCGGAGTGCCCTCAAGACATGTAAAGCTACGCACTTCAGATGTACAACCAAGTGACAAGAGCACATGTGATACTGTTGAGCAATTCCCTGATGAACAAAATGCTTTCGTGGTTTCTCCAGGGGACATTGGATGTAATTCTCAAATAAATTGTGTTGGTGATCATAGGGAGGTTACCGAAGGGATAGAGCAATGCGAAAAAAATGAGGGCAATCACTCTTTCATGAAGCGAAGTGATCTCTCAAGTCTGAAGCCAACATGCAGAGCAATTTTCTCCTGGACCGAAGATGCAGACAGGTATTTGCATGTTCATTGTAGATAAATGATTTAGAGGTAGTTTATGGAGTAACACATTTCAGCTTCTTGTCTATTTGGTCTTGTTCTGAAGTATATTTCTGTGGAATATCCTATTTGCATGGTCTGCTATGGATCGTCATGCAGCGGGTGACTTACTGCAGCTTACTCAGCATATCTAACATATCTTAATAAATCAGTCTATTCTGGATCTTAACATATAATGAATCTGTCCAGGCAATTGGTGATTGAATATGTAAGACTCCGAGCAGCCCTTGGGCCATATTCTCGTTGTTTTAAATGGGCCTCAGTCAAAAACCTTCCAGCATCACCTGATGCATGCAAACGTAGAATGGCCATTTTGATGAAAGGCTGTATACAATTCAGAAGTGCTTTAATGAAACTCTGTAATGTAGTCTCAGAGCGTTATGCACGGTACCTCCAGAACAGGTCTTTAGACTGCGGTGATTGTGAAGAGATGGTTCAGCATGATGCCTCAGAAGAAGATTTGAATCAAGGTGTCTCTGACAGCCCTGAACATTCTAGAGAGGCTGCAGAAGAGCGGTGGGATGATTTTGATGTCTACAATGTAAAGGTTGCCCTAGATAAGGTGTTGGAATGTAAAAAGATGGCTAAGTTGAATGGTAGCAATGGAGTTCAATCTGCCAATGCTAATTCAGATCTCAGTATAAATGCTGAAAGACCTGTAAGTCCTTCTGATGTTGCAATACGTCATATATGTGCATGACATTTTATGCTTGTCCAAGTTTGTTATCTTCTATTTGCTATCTGCCCAGAGTTATTTAATCAGAGGTTTGACTCCGTAAGTTTAAGTTTGATATGTGAGCCATAATGTCCTCTATCACCTTGGTTGCCCCTCACCAGTAAAAAAAAAAAAAAAAAAAAAAAAAAAAAAGAAAGAAGTTCACCAACTTTGAGGAAATGAAAAAAACAAAGGAACTCCAGATACGTAAGTAGAAAACTCTGAGGTCTGGACCCCTATTTCTATTTGATCTGTCCATCTGCGTGGGGAAGTGTTGGTCAAGTTTTTGCATATAATATATAATTTCAATCTGGCAAACTAGCTTCCTGCGGTTAATATTCTGTTTATATTCCCTGTCTCCCCCTTTGTGTCTGCATATCTGTTGCATGATTATCATTATGTTAAATTACAACCCCCCACCCCCAACCCAAGAGTTTGACAAGATGAAACAAATTCTCAGGAGAAAAGCTCGCATTGGGTTCCTAAGAGGTGTGGTCATCCTTTAATTGAAAGCAACAATATACGCAGGCAACCATTTGAATCAGTTGCAGTTGCAAACGCAGTAGAGCTATCAAAGTTGGCAGTCCTGACCACCTCAAGATCTCAACTGGTGCCAACTTCACTTGTCGAAACATTTAAGCATTACTCGGAGCATGATAAAGTTCTTGCTTTCAACTTCCTGAAAGAGATGAAACTGGTAAATATTTTTTCAGGTCTTCTGATTATATACCCATTGCACTTCCTGACCATATTACCACTTCGCATATATAACCTGGCTGGCTGTTATCATCAAGTGGTTGAATGGTTAAACTGGGAAAACAATCAACGTATGCAGGAACTCATGATATTTGAATTTTAAGTACTTCCGATCCAATGTATGCAAAGACCCTGTATTAGTAAAACCCTAAATTTTCTTTGCACTTCTAAAATAAAGATTCATGTTGAAATTCTAATTTGAACTATGATCTGATCTTATGCCTAAACTATGATCTGATCTTATGCCTATTGAACTAGCAATAAAAACATTATGATAGTACTTTTCTTTACTCTTAGCAATACAATATGGAAGTGAAATTGAGTTCGTGACTTTTGTACTAGTCAAATAGTGTCACATTAATTGCAAATCAGGAGAAGCATTTGATCGTAAAAGATGCAAGAAATTAATATCAGTACTATATATTTGAAAAAAGATCACGCCTTGTTCATAGGCTGCAGCATTAGCGAGACATGATTTGAGCAAACATATTTTACTGCAAGTTCTTATGTTTGTTCAGTTGAGTAAAGGATTCTACGGAGGGGTTAACTATATCTGAAAGTGAAGTGTATACAATAATGGAGAAGTAATATATGTTAGCTGTTCAATTGTGTCTATGATTCTTGGATCTTTTCAACAGGAGAATTTAGCATTATGGCCAGTATTCCTGTCTAGATTTTAACAAGCATGTAGCTTTGTCAATACAAATGCCCGTTTGTATTATTAGCTCACTTTCTTGGATAGTAGTTTGCGGGTGAGACCAAGTTGGTCACCTACTTCTTTAAGCCATTTCCTAACGGTCAGATGACTCAGTGACTTTGGTATATAAAGATATATGAAACAAAGTGCACATTTCATTTTATCAGTAGCTGCATCTGCAATTCTTTTCTCCTTATTATACACTTCCAAAATGTCCTCACTTCACCTTTATGCAGATCGAGAGTAGAGCCAAAAATCCTGTTGCGCTTTCTGGGAAATTCTTTGACAGTATGTTTTCATCTCCATTTCCAATCAAAACTGGAGAACAAGCAGCTAAATTTTCAACCTGGCTGCATGAAAGAGAGAAAGAGATGGTGAATGGTGGGGTTGTTCTTCCGCGGGACTTGCAATGTGGTGACGTCTTAAATTTATGTGGTCTATTGTCTTCAGGAGAACTGTCAATTATACCATGCCTGCCAGCTAAAGGTGTTGGAAAGGCGAAGGATGCCAGAACTCTCAAACGTAAAAATAATATTACTAACTTTCGTGATGGAAGCAGGGGTAAGACATACAGAATTGGTGAAAGTGAGGCTCGCCGAGCAAAGGGTTTTCCTGATATTACTTTATCCTTGAGCCGTGCAACATTTTTCAGCAGAGAAGCCGTAGAATTTTTTAAAAATGACGAGAATCAGCCATTGACACAAATTGGTGAAGAAAATCAAGTCAAGATCATGTCAGTTCTTGAATCTAGCAGCAGTGCATCTTACTTGGAAGGAAAAAATAATGTAGAGGAAGCACACGAGAATGGGAGTTATGGATACACAGCAATATCTTCCAAAGAGTTGCTATGGAAAGCCATGGCAAGCTCTGCTGAACACTTCTGCTCTTTTTCTTCTAAAAAAGAAAGTTCTGCATTTAACCCAGAGCTCTTTAGGTCTTTACTTTTAGCCATTCAAAAGGCTGGTGACCAAGGTCTAACCATGAAAGAAATCTCAATGTCTGTGAATGTTCAGGGTATGCAACTCTTCTTTTTTCATATTACTTTTCTATTTGATTAAAATATCACAAGATTGATGCTATGAGTTTTTGTTTTTTATCAGGGGAAAAGATGCTGGATGTTATCGTCGACGTCCTTGAAACTTTCGGACAAGTATTAAAGGTACTGTGCTTTGTAGTTGCCAATTAATTTATTTTCCTAGTGGTGATATTTTGAGATTAGACAAGCAGAAAAGAAAGTAGACAGAGAAGTAATCTCTCCATCCCATTTTAATGGACCTCCTTTCTTTTTGGTCAGTCTGGAAAAGCTAGAACTATTTCGACAAATTGTAAATTTAAGTCCCTCCAAAAATTCATACTTGTATAGGTTTATTATTACTAGTTTGTATTATTTCAAACTTGATGTGACATATTTTCAATTAACTATTCCAGTCTATCAAAGTTCAAACTATTATATAAGCACTTCTCTATTCACTTGGAAACATATTCAAACATGTTATTCTCTTAAACTCCACTCGGGTCTGTGTAATGCTGTTTCCATTTTTATTGGTAATAGTGTCCGGAAAAATGTCCC
The DNA here is from genome assembly GCF_029784015.1 of Lycium ferocissimum. Taxonomy (NCBI): domain Eukaryota; kingdom Viridiplantae; phylum Streptophyta; class Magnoliopsida; order Solanales; family Solanaceae; genus Lycium; species Lycium ferocissimum. The sequence goes on from NW_026725507.1 coordinate 21,074, forward strand.
CCTCTAGAGAGTGGATAGATCGTAAAGGTACCCAAGCTGTTTAATGAGGGTTGAGTCAGAAAATAAGAAAATAGTACGTTTGTTCAAAGTAAGCTAAGTCAATGCGCTGGTGCTGGTAAATGTGTTATCCACCAGACATATTCGCGTGATTGATACACATGAGTAGTAGAAAAGGTGTAAGTTGGCAAAAGATGGACAACTTGACATTTATCTGATTTTACGATTGATCCTTTCTCGCGCTCCTTTAATCTTTGGTAAACGGGTAATGGTTTTTCTGTGATGCCACAGAGAGAAGATATGAAAGGATTAATTAGGGAGGTTTCCACTTTTTGTAACGCCTATAATTTCTTTTTATTGTACCCTCCATGCAGGTCAATGGCTATGATTCTGTTCATGTGGTTGATTCCTTATATCATTCCAAATATTTCTTATCCACCGTACCAGTTAATCGACAAGATTCTTTGGTCACTCTTGCGGGAGCTGATGATGCACAGAAAGAACTTGGTATGAATGCCGAGTTCCATAATCCCACTAATCGAGAGCAACCTTCTGAACCTTTACTTGAAAGGCAAAGCACAAATAGAAATGATTCATTGGAGTTCCAAACTGCAAAATCTCATCCATGTAAGCCAATATTGCCTTGGATCGATGGTGATGGTACTTTCAACAATGGTGTCTACAGAAAACTTGTGTCTCGTGCTCTGGGTATCATAATGCAGAAGCCAGGGATTCTAGAGGTATGAATTTTTTAAACTTATGGTATTTTATATATAAAATATGGTGCATAACAATTAATAATGACATGTAGCTGTAGACCATTTACATAAGTTATTTTGGCACCGTTAGATCACATGGATAGAAGGTGATTACTGCGGTCATTATTTATGATCAAGTTGTTCTGATATGAACTTATAAATACATCTTTAATTTTTGTTGCAGGATCATGTTATCGACCAGATGCATGGAATGAATCCTCAGGTAAATATCCATTTATAAACTATCCATGAACAAACTATTAATCTGTGCCCCCAGTATACTTTTCCCATTGACTGAACAAACAGAAGTTACCGCGCGAAAACATCATAATGATTCCTTCATCTCACCTGAATTTTCAATTTATCAAGACTCACCATCACCTAAGGATATGATACTGAATTACATTGTCACATTTCTGATATAATAATATCTGAGGACATTTTCCCCCTTGCCCACCAATAATGAATGTAATTTGTTGTTCTTGTTCAAAACTTATCAGTCTTAACTACATCTTCTTGCTCTCTAGTATTTGTTGCTATAAAGAGGTTTGCAATCTAAGTTTAACTTGTACTAGTTTTTCTCCTATTTATCTAATCTTGGAGCTAAGTATCCGAGAGCTTATAAATTGTACCACATCTGATGTTCACGTTCTTTCCAAGAAGTTCTGTATTTCTGGGATTTGCACTAAAGTAATGTCTATTGTAGATTGCTAACTAGATTTACTTAGCTGAGAAAGTATAAGTTTTCTTTCTTAGTGACCACAAAGTGCCAGACTATGTAATATTGTATGCAAACTGTAACTTAGCATTAGTACATGCTTCGAATGCCTCTGAGAAATGTTAATATGTTGCTTTTTGTCTTAAAGAGTTGCAGAACTTTGTTAGAGATGATGATTCTGGATAACCATATCGTTGTGCGCAAAATGTTTGAAACTATAGCCGGGCCACCTGCCATTCTCAGTGGCCTTCTTGGAACACAATTCGTGAAGTCAAAGCTTATTCTAAAACGACATCTCTTCGCGAATCCCACGAGCACTTCCCATTTGTAAAGGTGGAAATATTTATCTGTAAGTATAAGCAACAATTCATCAATGTTGTTATAATTTAAAGTCTTAAGTCTTTTTTTATTGCAGAACCACAAGTCTTTTTGGATGCTTATTGTGTACATTTTGGTGTTTTAAAGTCTCAAAAGAGGAAGCTAGAGATGCATTAGTTTATCATTTTGTAAAGCTAATATATTGTTAAGATTGTAGATTATTAGTGCCATACTGGAAAGCCAATGACAAGATCATAGTGTGCATGAGAAAACTGTATGAAAAGTTTTCTTGTAGTAATGAGCAGTAAAAGAAGGAAATAATACTTGGTTCAAGAGGAATATATAACCTCATACAATCACCAAAATTATAGATAGTATAAAGGTCAAACTTAGTGAATTGAAATACGTGTTATTTTTAAAGAACACTATCCGTGGAAGGTCTTAACTGATTCAAAATATTCTGTAGCAACTACTTTTTATTTTAGAAATAATAGAAAATGTAGTTTTGATTTTTTTTTTTTTAAAAAGAACATGAAGTAGAGTTTGCATTGAGTATAATTAAGACAAATACTTAAAAAAAAACACCAAATGTATTATGCTTCTTTGCTTATTCTTTCTAGAGATAATTACTTGGAGATACCAACATACCGCCCACATATCTAACTAACCAATTCTAACCCAATTGTTAGTTTATTACCCATCTATCTCTATTTTCCCAAGATAGTCACCCTCCGCTAGAAAAACCTCCAACTGAACCTTCAAAATATTCAAGTAGCAACTTCTCCCTCACCCCTCTCTCTCCGTTTTTGCTATCAATGAAAGTTCAGATCTGGCTGTCGGATCATTGCTGCAGTCATCTGTGATTTTGCTTTTTTTTTTAGTTTGAAAAAAAAGAACATGAAATGTTTAGAGTTTGCATTGAGTATAATTAAGACAAATACTTAAAAAAAAACACCAAATGTATATATATCATATGTGTGTGTATATATGTTATATATAGATATATAACTTGGAGATACCACTGTAGTATTGTACATATATATACTAACCAATTCTAACCCAATTATTAGTTTATTATCCCATCTATCTCTATGTTTCTATATATATAGCCACAATCTATGCATAGTCACCCTCCAACGCTATATATATGAGTTATTTCCTCCACCAGTGGATACCTTTATGTATTTTTATATTTCTTTTGTAGTGATATAATGCAACAACTGTTTAAATATAATAGAGGTATACCACAATAGTTCCACCACATGCTCATATTCCACGAGCTTCGTCCCTCACCCCTCTCTCTCCGTTTTTGCTATCAAGCCATGAAAGTTCAGATCTGGCTGTCGGATCAGTTGCTGCAGTCATCTGTGCCTTTGCTTTCTTCCCCTAGGTTGATCTGGAAAAAATGAAATTTACTAGTAATTAATGTTTAAGAATTGTTCACATTAATTATGTGCGTATATGATTTTCTACGACAACTATTTCACTTTTCGTATCCCGGGGAAGTCACTCAATCTAACGGGAAATTCTTACTAGAAGTCACTCAGTCAAAAAAAATGTATACATATCATGTGTGTGTATATATAATATATAGTAATGTATACCACTGTAGTATATGTAACATTTATATATAGCTATACAGAACAAATACATTATCTATACACTGTAATTTGAGTCGGTTTCATGTGTTTATACAAAGCATTAACATTATATTTACAAAGTATATTAATGTGTATGTACATAGCTATACATAACACATGCATTATCTATACACCAGAGAAAAGGCATATTTTGGTTACGCAAATAGTTATGGAAAAGTTTTGCTATATATATGAGTTATTTCCCTAACAATACGGACCAGTGGATACCTTTATTTATTTTTTATTTTTCTTTTGTAGTGATATCATATGCAACAACTGTTTAAATCAGAGAAAAAGTAATTTGAGAGGTAGAGATTATGGAATTGCAATAAAATATAGTTCCACCACATGCATACTATATTTTAATAGATACTCTTGTCTCCAATGTAGATATTCATAGATTAATTAATTGGACATCAAACATGTGCACACTAAGTAAAGGAGATAACAAGTGTTGGTTTGCAATTTCGTGGAAAGGAAAGATTAGACATATTTA